>NC_080724.1:705000-850000 GCF_019097595.1 Hemibagrus wyckioides
AAGCAAATGTCGGTTCATGGATCATGGCTCCATGATCCAACCTCATTGTGTATTATGTACCTTCCTATTAAAATGTAAGCAGTGGTCAGTCTTTTCATTATAATGGGTATATAACTAAAATAAGTTAAATAACTTTATGGTCCTTGACCTTTCTTACAACTTACTTTTGTAGACATGCATCATTTTTGTCACCCCACTAAAAATATACTTTATGGTCAAATATATGTGGACACCTGACCAATTATACCCACGTTAGCCATTCCAGATTTAGTTGCTCTTTGCTTTCCAGAGCAGTTTGGCGCGGTGGCTGTGGGGATTTGTGCTCGTTCAGCCACAAGAGCATTAGTGAGGTCAGGCACTGATGTCAGGTGAGGAGGCCTGGGCATAGCTTTCCAAATCATCCCAAAGCTGTTCAGTGGGGTTGAGGTCAGAGTTCCTGCACACAGTCCAACCTCGGTTAAACTATGTCTTCATGGACCTTACATTGTGCACAGAGCAGCCAAATACAGATCTGCTGCCCACTGAGCTTCAGTCACATCCTCACACTGCAAACTGCTGTATGATCTGGAGTTTACTCACTCAGTTTGTCACGTTCACAGATGGCAGCACGCTGCTTACAATGGCGGCGAATGAAAGGCTCAGAGCTGACGTTTCCAGGTTTAAGGAGGTGGATTATGTTCTAAAACCAGGTCAGGAAAAAGGCACAACAAGCTCTGCTCTTGTTTCCTCACATGCTATTCATTTAAAACTGAATTGGTTATATAACACCACTGCAGTTCCTCTCCTCTTTATGCTGCTGCAAATTTATTGTCTCAGCTATCCCACATCCTGGAACATCAGCTTAGACAACGTCTGGATAAAATGTCTGGTTACTGGAAAAAAGTTCATACAGGGACAACATTTTACACATGGGTCTTGCTACAGTATAAGGACATGCATTAGGATGGAACTATTCCACAATCTGTATCTATTTAGTGCTGCAAAACAATCTGTCTGCAAATATTTTGATATTCTGTATTTGAACCCAACATCGCCTGAACCACACGGGGTGTCTGTCTCTGAACCCCACCACAATGTCTGCAGACGGATCGGAAACAAACTGTCATCATGGTCTGTGTATTCCAGCACTGACATTTCCTCACCCTCAGTTACAGTCTAGATCATAACTGCTCTTAATTATAGAAGTGAACCGGGATTATTTATTTGTTTGTTTTTTAGTTATAATTTTTTGTTTGAATATATTTTATATAGAATATTTTCTAACAAATTTAGAAGGTTTTATTTCAGACAATATAAGTAAACTAGTAGTGTAATAAATGAATAACTGGATGGATTGACGGATGCATTAAATGCATTACAAGTTAATAAACACAGTCTTTCTTTGCCTACATGCTTCATATCTAACCACTGACTTTTTTGTTGCCTCCTGCAGGATCTCAGGTGCTTTAGACACCTCTAGTCTCAACCACGTACCCTGTGAACCTGCATGTTTTTCAAGTCCTGGCAAGCTTTCTAAAAAATAAAAAACTGACAGTATTGATACAGTACACTATTTATTTGTATCTGTATTAATATCTGTTTAAAAAAACCCTGATCATTGCGGATAATGTATTCATGTTCTGTTGCACCCCGAATATTCATGCATGGCAGCGTGAGCAAGAACATCCTGTCACAATCGTTGACACAACACTCTGATGCACTTGACAGCAAATTGTAGCTACAAAAAAACCATAGAATACAGGTGAACAAGGGTCAAAAGAAAGTTGTAAGAAGAAACAACATGCGTCAGGGACGGAAAGCTTTCTTACAATAATAGGCATGTTTGACCAGACAGAGTTATATTAAAATCATCAATCATTTCCCTGTGCAGTCTGAACAACATTGATTTTCACTGCTGTACGGTCATAAACCTGGAGGAATTACATCAGGAATAAATTCAATGTATTCAGAGGGATCATTATAACACTTCTGTTGCCCTGTTCACTTTCTGATGGGAAGTAGAGCATGTTCTTCATGATCTGTTACAAAGGTGAGTTCTGGATATACAATAATTCCAGTTGCTTTCTTCTTTCATAGGTAAATATGAGTGGAGACAAAGTGAGAAACAGAATGAGGAGAGAGAGAGAGAGAGAGAGAGAGAGAGAGAGAGACAGAGAGAGAGACAGAATGTTGACAAGGATGATGTGGGTATAACATATAGAAAGATCAAGGCTCTGCCTCATTATCTCTCTCTCTCTCTCTCTCTCTCTCTCAACTCTCAGTTAACATACAAAGGGAGGAAGGGAGGATACAGGATGAAGTGCCCTCATAACTAATTCATGCACCCTCTTTTTTATGTCCATGTATTTACTACATGTATTTTGTCTCCGATGTGGAGCTCTGGCCGATCACAAAACACACAAAAGAGCGGCAGTTTTCATTGTGAGGTGGAAAAACCTCGAGCGCACCCCTCTCTCATAAATCACCATCACACCTCCGTCTATCTTGATGTTTCATTCTGTAAAAAAGGAGAAGGATGTTTTCACATATGATGGAATCAAGTAATGTGGTTAAAATGACCGAAGTTGCCAGAGATCCAGAGGTCAGGTCTTACTTGATATTACAAGAGACTAGTTAATCAAAGCAATTGGGGAGAGAAAAAATGTGTGTGTGTGTGTGCGCGTGTGTGTGCGCGTGTGTGTGTGCGTGTGCGCGTGTGTGTGTGTGCGCGTGTGTGCGTGTGTGCGCGTGTGTGCGTGTGTGTGCGCGTGTGCGTGTGTGTGCGCGTGTGTGTGTGCGTGTGCGTGCGTGTGTGTGCGCGTGTGCGTGTGTGTGCGTGTGCGCGTGTGTGTGTGTGCGTGCGTGCGTGTGTGTGCGTGCGTGTGTGTGCGTGTGCGTGTGTGTGTGAGCTTGGTAACAGTTTGGCCGTTCATGTGTTCAGAATTAGACAGTAATTGCTGCTCAGTTGCTGGTGAAGGCCAATCTTAACAGAACCCCTTGTAAAATATTCGGCTCCTACAGAGTATGTTTTTGCACAAACAGAGTCCAGCTTCATCTTCAGTGAACTACACTGCATAATATATTAGTCTAAAATGAGGTATTAATGAGTCAGTGGTTACTGAGTGGTTAGGCTAGTAAATAAATGGTTATGTGTTCAAATCCCTCTGTTTCCTCTGGCTTGCTCATTAGGGGAAAATATGAACCAAAAAATTGAAAATTGATCATTTTTATGCTTTATTTAAACTTCATTATTTTTCTATTCCTGTAAAGCTGTTTCGTGACAATGTCCGTTTTCAAAGCGGCATATAAATAAAACTGAAAATGAACAAATAAACCAGTTTTGATCCATATACGATAAAACTCTATATTTGGCGAAACACTGACAGGCAGTTACCATGCAGCAGCATCATGTGCTTTTATATTGGGATTTAAGTTTGTTTAACGTACGCCTCATTTATACGATGAGATTTTAGCATTTGTTATGATTTTTGCTCGTCACAATTTATGAGATAAAATCTTGGACAAATTCTATAAATTCTATTCTACAAATTCTATAAAGGATCTTAGTTAGATCCACAGTTGAGTGGTCAGAGAGTCGGTCATTTTAAGGGCTCTCTCTTTCTCTCTCGATCGCAAAATCCTTCTAGTGCACTGGAGTGTTCGCTCCTAAAAAAAAAATCCAAACTGGAAATGACATCATGTTTTCTGAAGCCTCTCAGATGGACAAAATTGTGGATGATCTCTCCATCAACTTTATCTACAAATTGTTGTTCTCAAATGATGAAGTTTAATTGATGTTCTGTGTCTGGTTTGTTTGAGTCTAATGACTTGTTTAGTGTTTAATGATTTTTTAATCCACTAGCTAGCCTGCTGGATTTTAGTATTTCACTTTAACATTTTGGACATTGCCAATACATTGTTTTTGTCACACTGGCAGTAAATTGCTGGTCAGTAAGTTGGTCACATGCACTGGAAGCATTGTAAGGCCACAATTCTCACCGAACGACCAGATTTCTTTAACGACGAGTAGATTTTAAAGTATCGGCACTTGGGTTCTTGCATCGTGTCTGCCCTATGAAGAAGACAAGCAATAGTGTTACTTACATTTTAATGTCCTATTGGTATACATTCTTGGCAGTTTGAAGAAATTCAGTTTGTAGATTTTAACCTGGGGCAGTACCATGGTGCAGTAGATACCATTACCTCTTGCCAACTCCAAGGTTTCTTGGATCAATCCCGAGTTTATCTTATTTATCCCGCTCCTAGGTGTGAATGTGTGTATGTATGGTGCATGGTGTCCCTTACTAAGGGACATTTAATCAGGCTCTGGATCCACCACAAACCCTGAGAGTAAAAGCGTTTACTGAAGATGAAAGAATGAATGTATTTGAACCTCTAGAGGACGCACAGGTACTCGAGCAGCATAGGAATAAAAGTACGATTGGATTACAAACCATATTGTGGTGTAGTACACTGTCTGCTGAGTAAATGTCTTATGTATCCAACTTGGCAGGGTAGAGGGTAGACTCCCAAGAGTCTCAGACTAACATCATCATCATCATCTGTAGAAATCAAGACAATCTGTAGCTTTTCTCATCCAGCTGCTGCATGATTTTCTTTCCTCTCAATCACTGTCTCAGTCTTACACATGCAGAGTAAAGCTGGGCCCAAGGTCGGATTTGCTTCTTGCTCCCAGGTGTGTGTGTGTGTGTGTGTGTGTGTGTGTGTGTGTGTGTACAGTAATCTAGTGCACTTATTTCACTGCTTCCCCCAGTGAAAATCTCTACAGGACACACAAGTCTGAAACTCTTTTTATGTTAATAGTCGTTAGATATGAACTTCAGCACACATGGAAATGATGCTTATCACTTATCAGTCTTTTATAATCCTCATTTCAGCGGTCAATAAAAGGGGAAACAGAAGTTTTAGAGTGCTGAGTTTCTTCATAGCAGAATTATTCATGATTAATAACATTGCTTCAGAAGTGATGAGATAAATATTGGACCAGATTTTGTAGCTCGGAGTCTGCACCACACCTCCTTTTCTCGCTCTAAACACTGCAGCATACTAACGTGTTGTCTCAGTTACAAATTAAATATGGCTTGTGCGATTTTTGTGACGACTTTGTCATTTTATAGAAAAACATCCAAACACACACAAATCCTAGTAGTTATTTCTGTGTCTGTGGAGCTTGGAGGCGGACAGAAGTCTCTGATTATGAGTTTGGTATATTTGAATTTTATACATATCACACTAAATGTTTTTTATTTCTGTGGTGTACATAATATCTTTTCATTTTGCTGATAATTTGTATTGAACTTGCTGGGGGTAATATTTTCCTTTTATACGAATCTGATTGGTCAGAAGAGGGACTATTTTAGAATAACAGCGTGGCTTAAAAGTAGTTCCGGCTGTAACGTGAAAGATGGGTTAATACGACTTAAAATCAATGATGTGCTCATTTTTTTTGTTTATACTTTCTGGCTTCTCTGTAAAGGTTATTTATTTTTTTATTTTTTTTTTGAGAGAGAGAGAGAGAGAGAGAGAGAGAGAGAGCACAAGGCTGGTGAGGGATAGACTGTTTGTTGCAGCTATAACATAAGTGACAACAGGAACTAACTTCATCATTAGATCTAACTATAAACTGTTTTGTACATTACTAAATTAAAACTTGTCCACAAACTGCTGCGGTATAAACACATAAACACAACAGCTTCACACTCCACAACCTGCTGTTACAGAAACAACAAATGAGGGCTTTAGGGAGTCGCAGCACTCCACTTGAATATTGTGCCATATTACATCAGTGTACTTTTTAATTGTACAACAACATGGTGTGTGTGTGTGATTTTTTTAATTTTTTTAAATACATATAAAGCAGTCACACTATCATGCAGTTCAAATCCCAATGATGCCACAGCCAGGTGTGACCAGGTGTGAAAACCTCTATGCTGATTGGTTAGTAGAGATTTTGTCCTGTCCCCCTGTCACTCACAGCAACACTAGGCAATCATGGGCACCTGTGAGCTCAGGCATGCAGAAGCAGATAGACAGCACTTCACCTCCATGTGTGTTACTCTACCCTGTGAGGAAGAACGAGCAGCAGTACAAACAGAAGCAGTTGGCTGGCTTCTTGTATCTCTGAAGGAAGCATATGTTCACCTTCACTAGGTCACGTGATGTGGGTAGGAATTAGCTAAGACCTAATTAGTAGGCAAATCATTTTGAAATGACAGGTTATTGTTTTGAGATAAAAAGTTCAGATTACAAATCTCAAGTCTAAATACAAATCTTTTAATACTAAAATCATTTTATGTAAATTAGCCCAAAGTTGAAGCATTCATGATGATCTGTAATTTCACACTGCATGTTTTTTTCTAAAGCTTTTATTCCTAATAAATAATTAAAGGTTATTATAAAATATATATATATACCCTGTGAAGTGAATAAGACTGATGATCTCCTCATCATGGCCCCTGTTAGTGGGTGGGATATATTAGGCAGCAAGTCAACATTTTGTCCTCAAAGTTGATGTTAGAAGCAGGAAAAATGGACAAGCGTAAGGATTTAGCAAGTCTGACAACTGGACCAGACCACTGGATCAGAGCATCTCCAAAACTGCAGTCCTTGTTGGGTGTTCCCGGTCTGCAGTGGTCAGTATCTATCAAAAGTATCCCATAGAGGCTCCACCTCACAACTTACAGGACTTAAAGGATCTGCTGTGCCAGATACCACAGCACACCTTCAGTGAGTCCAAGCCTCGATGGGTCAGGGCTGTTTTTGGCAGCCAAAGGGGAACCAACACATTATTAGTCAGGTGGTCATAATGTTATGGCTGATCAGCGTATGGAATGTATAGAATGAAAATATATGACGTATTAAAATACTTTTGTCAGCTTCTGAGCTTCATATGCATCAAGCTGTTACACCTCAGATTCTTTCAGAATGTAATGATGTCTTAATTGCCATCCTCCTGTAGGTGAAAACAATATTTACCATCGTCTTGCAAATTAGTATCATTGTTTCTAAATATATCTAATATATCAGTGTACACGGGCAAGAATGCTGCTTTTTAACTTATTTTATAACTTATTTAGGATCTTTTTTCAACAAAATGTTTCCATTCTCTAAAAATGGACCTGAAATTAGCTTCAGGTTAAGGATAAACATGTCTTTATGATCTAAATGTAGTAGTATGGAGGGTGTGAGCTGTGCGCTGGCTTGGGGGCGTGTAGGTCTGTGAGGGAGAGAAGGCACAAATTCTTCAATTCGATTAAGAATGGCTAGGAGTTAATGGGATCATGGAATAAAATCTGACTTTTGACATCATATATTCAGCATAGTATTTACTGAAAGAGCAATTTCTCTAGGAAGGATGGGTTCATCATCTCTTTTTCATTTTTTATCCATATTCCTAAGGACTACATTTAAACCCGTGCAAGACCTTCACTTATTTATTTCAGCCAAATAACCGTTAGGCAACATGTCAGGTCTTCTAAACACACACACTCGCTTTAGAGCACACTCAAAATATTAGAAACACCTCCAGGTTTAGAGCTGTATACAGGATAATATGTTCTCTTTAGCCCTGCAGTCACTTTCATTTAACTCAGTATTCAGATTATTAAACTCTTAAAAAAAAGAACCATATCCTGTCTAGAACCCTCTAACAGAAAAACAGTTCGAACTTCTGTGGAAAATGGGCTCTTACTGATAAAACAAACTTATAGAACAGTTAGCTCGGGTTCACTAATCTGTTCAGTTCAGCAGAATTCCAGGAGTGCCTGTATTTCCTAGAACCACACTGGGAGGTTTTCAGTGTGTGTGTGTGTGTGTGTGTGTGTGTGTGTGTGTCTGTGTGTGTTCACAATGTAAACGTTCACTTACTAGTTCAAAAATATCGCTATGTTAGCGTCATCATCTGCAGATGGGGCAAATGACACTTTTCAGGAATACAACATTTGGTTTAAAATCTTAAAGCTCATCAGCTGAATGCCAAGCTGCCATTGTTGGGCCCTTGAGCAAGGCCCTTAACTACCCCCCCCCACACACACACACACACATCTACACCCCCCCATCCCCAATCGTCCAGCTCCAGGGGTGCTGTATCATGGCTGACCCTGTGCTCTGACCCCAACCCTTCAAAGATAGGATATGAGAAGAAAGGATTTCACTGTGCTGTAATGCTGATGTGACAAATAAAGGCTCCTTAACTTAACTACTTAACTGAAGAGGAAAAGGAAGAAGCGATGCAAGTCCCTTTGCCAAAGTGTAATAAAGTGAAAGTGGACTCTAAGAATCTATTTCCACTCGCAGAACAAAAATAAACAGAATGTTTGGCTTTATTGTGACTGAAATGTCACTTACTTGATATTAATTTCTTCTTATAATTATATTCAGTATAACCAAACGATTGCCAGTGTGATATTGCTTAATTAATCAGAGTTGTCTGGACATGTACATACACACTATACAAAAGATACTGCAGTAGCTCTCTCTCTCTCTCTCTCTCTCTCTCTCTCTCTATATATATATATATATACATACAGCTTCTTATATGGGTAGAAACTCTCTCATAAAGAACAACTCTACTGGAAGGTGCTACACAGAACCCTTAAAGGGGACAAACCAATGAATCATTTGGTTCTAGAATGATTTCTTCTACATTTTTCTAGATTGGATTCAACAAACGGATCTTGTCTTGATAAAAAAAAAGTCGATTTAAAGTGTAACATCAAAACACCTTTTTCAGTTAAGAATATTTCAGTATAGACTTTGTGGACTCTTAGAAACAAATGGTTCCTTGAATAAATAAGTCCTCTTTGCCTTCATGTAATAATTCTACACTGAAGCTTTAATAGTTCCTCCAGAGGGACAAGCTGAATAAACCCTTGGTTTGTCTGAAATCTAGAACCAGGCTTGTCTGGCAGGTCTAAAACGGGCTTGTTTTCCCAAGAGCATGGAAGCATTCTGCGAGCAGAACTGAGAAAAACACTTTCTCACTGGTTCTTTGGATGTTTACTGGTTCTAGCTTTGTAATGAGGCTCTACTTCGAAACCTCTAAAACCTTCTACAAAAACACAGACTGTTGTAGGTTTCTACATAGGCACAGCTTCTGACTTTCTTAAACAAGACAAACCGAAACGGAAAAAAAAAACATATGAGGGCTTTTTTCTATAAGCGTATGGTGTATTTTTATGTTTGGAGATATGTGACCTGTATTGTTTGTAGTCTGACTGCGGTGTGAGTGTTCGTAGGGAATCGGCTCTTACGCCAACCCTTGTGCTTATTTATGTCTCTCTTCTCCTTCTATAACCATCTTGCACTTGTTTCTGAAAGATTGTTGGAAATTGAGTTCTCTAGCACTTTGTATCAACTCCTTTAACAGCCTAAAGCTTGGATGATATTCCTCCTCAGTTTGGATAAAAGTGTCTGCCAGATAAACAAATAAATAGAAATGTTGCCATGTTGTGACTGTGCAAACCCAGCTTCTCACTCTTTATTTGTTTGTTTGTTTGGTTTTTTAATATTTCTGCATATCTGCTGCATGGCATGTGGTGCCTCAGATGCTGTAAAGGCTTTGGCACGTTTCAGTGATGACACCGACGGCAGCTGTTAACCTCTGGCGGTGCATGTGGATCCGTAGATGCGGCACGTCTAAATGAAAGAGTGCTGGGAAATCCTGCTTTATATCGAGATGTGTTGTCGAGAGGAAGTGTGAGAGTCGAGATCACAGCTCACCTGTTGGTGCATCTCTCACTCTCAGAAACACTTCTCGAGCTGTCAGGGGTGTGAAGAGAGACGTTTTCTTATCAAGACACACGGTCACATTCACTGTCGGTAGCATGTGTTATGCAGCTACGCATGCCTTGATAGCATGTCCCATAAATGCAGAAGGTTATTGGAACAATCGCACCTCATCAGCTGAGAAATGGTGCTGTTGTACTGGTGCACTGGTTTATTTTCCAAACACAAGGTTACAGGCTCATGTTTGATCAAAAAAAAAAACTGCAGGCTCTAACATTGCTTCTTCTGTATTCTGTCACTGCAACCTTGAGCATTATTTTCAGCTTATAAAACACAAGTTCTGGCTTTTAGATTAGGAACTGGAGTGCCATTCAAAGCTCAGCAATGCCTCAGAGCCCTGCACAATATTAATGATGGTGTAATAGTAAAAAGTCACATATATTTACACCCCAATTATGTATCTGGAGCATTTAAATATGCGTGATCATCTATTTGTATGATATTTAAGGCAAGGTTGAATCCAGACAATTAATTAATGACAGATATTTGGGATTATGTTTGTTAGGATAATATGTTCCTCATTAGACAAAGTGGGTGCAAGCAATTAATATACCATTAAACATGCCATTTCACTACAAGCACAACACAGATGGATTATGAGTGCAAAACTCAAAAATATACACAAGACTCTCATAATGCCTTGCTTTAGAAAAAAACAAAACAAAAACACTGACGAGGGAAATGCAAATTTAAGGCACGAACTTGCACACATGGAATGGAAATGGAAAATGTCATCAGTGTTCAGACACAGATGGTGCACTGTGGTACGACATCAGGAGTGCCGCTGTTAGAAATAATAATAACTCAGAGTTCATTTAGTTTTCGATGCAGGATAAACAAACTGAGCAGTCTTGTGTGTTTCCTACAAGGTCAGGGTCACGGAGGCGCCACAGCCCAACCCTGGCAACACTGGACGTGAGGTGAGAAAGCATTTCCAGGACCCCGAGCGCACACACACATTTACACCTACAGGCATGTTTTTGTGTGGGAATCAGAGAACCTGGAGAAAACTCACACAAAGAGAACAACTACACACAGACCTGTGTCACCTGAGCTACAGGATCGAACCGAGGACCCTGAAGGCGGCTCTGCATCACCCTGAATCCATCCACAGAGCCAACATCTCAGAATAACCAAACTACTGTTTATTAAAATAATCATTCATGTAGAACACACACAAACACACTACTGCTAATGACAGATCTACTACACTCCGAGGAACACAATGGCTTTTTAAAAGTGTCGATATTAAATGTCTGGGTTTTGTTTTTCAACAATATAATTGTGACTGTAATGGACAAGGCTGACATGAAAGTGCTGTCCCTACAGCGATGAAGTCGAGAATAATGACCACACTGAACATCCTGACCGTCATCATTCACCGAGAGCTTGTTCCAAACCTGCAGCTTTTCAGGGAACCGCTGTTTTCTGTTGTTTTGTTGTAGCCTTGCTGTTTACAGACAAACTGCGTTATAGCACGGACCAACAGATTCACCTGGTGAAGGATTCCAGCACGCGCTCCGTTAAAGACCGGAAACTTGATTTACCTGGTCCGCTCGCTGATACTGGCTGAACACAGAGCGCCGTTCACGGGTTTGAAGACCCAAAGCAAACTTTGACGACAGTCCTAGAATCCCTTCTCCTTTCTCTCTCCTGTAGTTGTTGTAGCCTACCGAGAGGTGAAACCATGAAGCTAATGCGTGAAGATGCTCGCGATTTGACACGCCTAAGAGCGCGCGACGACTCTGAGCCTCCCGCCCGCGCGCGCAGAGAAATAAATAATCTCTGCTTTTATCTCTCTCTCTCTCTCTCTCTCTCTCTCTCTCTCTCTCTCTGTGTGTGTGTTGGGGGCATATATTCTGGTGGGGACATATGGCTGGTCCCAATAAGGAAAACTGTTATTTATTTATTTAGCAGGTTTTATTGTTTTGCAGGTTTTATTGTTAAATTAAACAGGCAAAAGGATAATAAGAATTTGCCTCTCATTACCCCCCCCCCTTCCCCGTCAGCCACACACACTCCTCCTGAGACCCCAGTGATCCTGACCCCTTCTGCCTGATCCATCCCGATGCCCTACTTCTGGTTGGAGTCTCATCACTTGGAATGGACTCTCGGCTGGAGGATGTCCCTGCATGGACAGTCGTTGCTGTGTATGGTACCATTTAGAGACCATAAAGATGGCTTTGTACTGTGACTGATACACTGCGATGGCCTAAGACCACCGCTGAACAGTTAGTGACTTCAACAAAATAGACTTTATGTTAAAACTAGAATGAATGGTTCCTGGTTTCATATTTGACTAAATAGTACATAGACATCACTATCCAGAGTCTCCCAGACGAGGATGGGTTTCCTTTTGAGTCTGCTTTCTCTTAATATCATCTCAGGGAGTTTTCCGTTGCCATGGCCACCTCTGGTTTACGTATTATTTAACATTTATTTTCTGAATTTATACAATTCCATGTCCATTGCTAACAGTGCTATACTGAATAAGGTTATGGCTAAGTTAAAGTGCAGCTCCTGTGAGGACCAAATATCCCCAAAACGGCAGGAATACTCGACAGTTTTGAATCAATAGAGACTTTCTGCTTCCCAGAAGGTATCATGCTTTTTCTGAATACGTTTTTTAGTGCAAGGTTAATCTCAGAGTTAGTGTTGGTGTGTAGGCAGAGTATTATTTAGCTACAGTGATAAACAAGTCACAAGACTCTGTGTGTGTGTGTGTGTGTGTGTGTGTTCTCTTTTCACTCCAGGTGGATGAATGTCGACTCTTTGACACCAGGAATAAATTAGAAGAAACAATGACCCCTCAAGTAATTGTTTATCCTCTGGGGAAGAAGTCTATTTCTATGGATCGCTTGGCTGTAAAAAAAAAAAAAAAAAAAAGCTTCTTATAGTCATTGGATATGAAACCGAACAAAAAATATTGTTTTTAAGCGGACAGTAACAGAGAGCAAAATGCTCCACTTTCCAAGCTGGTCTGCAGCAAATAGCAGCAGGATTAGTGCTTTGGATTAAAATGCAAGAAATATATATTTAAAAAATAGCAGTAAGCTAATATCAAACACAGTCCAGTCCTTTGTTTCAAACATCTCCCTATTTCACCCATTCTAACCTTCAAGAAAGTCATGTTTGGAAGAAAGACCACATCTGAAACTCCACCATCTTCCTAGTTGAAGACTACTTAACAGTTTTAAATGTTAACTCAGAAATCCAGGCAAAGTTCTCAGAGTTCTTCCCACAATCATTCTTTATGATATTTAGTTGAAGTGACTGCACAGTGTATGTAAGAACTAACTGATTGTAGGGGGCATAAACACTGATGTCGTCAACTGATGACCATAGGTTCATTTCTTCTTCTCTCCCTGTAGACATGTCCCTCAAGTGCACCATTGAGCTTTCTCAAAACATGTGACTATGATCAGATCTCCAGAGGGTGGTGCGATCAGCCGAGCTTCCTGACCTGGACACCATATACAGCAAGCGGTGCTGGACCAAAGCCAGGAAGATTATGAAGGACCTCAGTCATCCCAACAATGGACTCTTCTCTCTGTTGAGGTCAGGGAAATGTTTCTGTTCCTTGAAGGCAAACACAGAGAGAATGAGGAGGAGCTTCTTCCCGCAGGCCATTCGGGCCCTCAACCAGAACACCCAGAATCTGGACTTTCTGGACTTACCCCCACACGACATGACATTCTACCTCAGCTGATTGTTGCACATGCAATAATTGCACTACTTTGTACTCTGCACTACTCTGTACACACAATAACTCTCTCACTGTACATCTTCTCTGTACATCTTTGTGTGCACACTGCACTGTCACTTTACTCCCTGATCAATTGGACATTTATATTTGCCTTATATATACATCTACATATATATTTATATATTTATCTTACATATGCACACTGTACACACTGTATTCATTTGCTACACCATTTCAGAGTTGACCATTTTATCATATTTTATCATATATGCATATACTGTATCTTCTATATATTATAGAGTCTACACATATATATTTATTTATATATTGTTTTATTTTTTCACATATACTATATATATACTATATTGTACTGTATTATATTAGTGTATTATATTTTTGCTTTTTTATATTTTTTTTTTATATTTAGTTTTTATAAAGCAGTTGTTTGTATACATTATATATTATATCATATATTATATATATATATATATTTGCATATGCATATCTGACACTTGACTTTCAAGTTATTTTCGTTTTCCCTACTTTTCCCTGTATATTCTTAACTATATCCCCTATTTTTCATGTCCACACTTTAATTTTAAATTTTTCATCAAAAATTTCTTTTTGATGTAAGACAGTCGTAAAAAGCATGTCACTACATGTGGTACTGTGTATGATTTCGTATGTGACCAATAAAATTTGAATTTGAAATTGGAAGATCTGCAGGTAACATGTCCTCCAAAGCTTTATCTCTTGGTGGTGGAAATAAATGTACTTTATACTTTTTGGAGTTATATTTAGAACTCAGTGGCTAGCAGTCCAAGTTCTAGTTGAGTCTAACAATGAACTTTCAGAATTAATCTGAATCAGTTTGCATGAATCACAAGGCTTTTTCTCACAATACCGGTCTGCCTGAAAGTACTCAAATTCTTCTTACCAGTTCTGAGAAAGCACCACACGCTGGTCCACTTGGACAATCACCAGGTAGACATACTGTCCTCTCTGCCTTGCATGAAACCTGGTCAGATGGACCCACCCTTTTTTAACTTCACTGACAGCAAGTCACGTTCCTGAACTTCACAGTGGAGCGGGGCTCGAGCTGCCGAGACCCAGGAGAGCGGCATCTGAAACCAGAATTGGAAATAGTATGGCGGAGCACAGATGGACCTCTTCTAGTCAATGCCAAATCGAATCATTATTGACCGTGCTTCTCAATGGCAGTACATTAACCCATCAAGTGGATAAAAATTTGTATTCCTGCCCCTGATAGCACAGTGTATTATGGATATTTCGTGCCAGCAAAAGGACTTAATTTGGACTCTGTTGCAGTGTGTTGTGGGAATTCATCAGTGGATATTCATCAGCGTGCTTTCAGATATAGCTGCAAAATTGTGGCTTCTCACAATAGTGTCCTGTAGATTGAATAGGGGCTAGTTTCTTCTAGTTTCTAGAAGACGTTTGGACCGCTTCTCCCCCTCAGTATATGGGTTTTTCTTTAGTTATTCTGAGCCTGATGTTCATAGTAGTACACTCATTCAAAGTTTTGACAGCCAAGCTAGATTCTGTGCTCCTGTACAGTTCAGTTGTTTGCCATATTCATGAGGCAACACTTAATGATTGTAGTCCATTTCTCAGAATCATTACACAGAATTAGTGTCAGCCATAATGAGGACATTCTCCTGTTAAGAACACCGTTCTTTTTGGGTAAGTGAGCAGTAAGACATTGGCTAAGCAGATAGGCCAGTGAACTAGCCTGTGGCAAGTAGCAATCTTTCACTACTCCATGCCAATGGGCTACAGACAGATGGTTGTTTAATTATGCAGAAATGAACCTGTGAGTGTGTTTTTAAAGTCAGTTCCTAGTTTTTGCAGCTATTAAACTCACTAAGCCAGAGACTGCAGTATAAGGCAGACATGATTTCAGTCATCTTGATTTTATTGACATTTATACTTTAGTTGGATTGATTGAGTATATCTTTTCTGCAGACTATTGGATCATGAATGACGAAAGAAAGCGAGACCGTAGTAAATCTTGCTTCATATTGCAGGTATAGAGTTTTGGTGTTTCTGCAGTAAAAATGCCTAATACTTTGATATGGAGTTTCAACAGCAAAGCTGCAGGGGCAGTCCTCGGTTTTGGGTTTCTGTTTGCGAGGACTTTCTCATGTTTCTCATGTATTCGTGTTGTCCTTTCTCTGGGTTCTCCGGGTTTTTAGTGATGCTTTATTTCCCCTTGAAGTGAATGAATGTGTATGATGACCTGCCATGAGAGGCACATCCAGGATGAATTCCCACCTCACCTCCAGGGTTCCCAAAATATTCTCCACAATCCTGACCAGGATAAAGTGAAGATGAACAGGTAAATGAATGGATGATTTGGGATTTTAGATTGTTTCTTAATAACTAGAAAATGTGTTATCATGAACAGACCTCGTTTCCAAGCAGACGTTGTGTTCAATGTTTTCTTCAGCTGCCCTTCTGGAGAAACAGTTCTACTAGAAAGCGATGCTGAGATATTTTAGAGATTTTAAGCTTTCCATATACAACAACAGACATGAAATGTAAGAACTCTTATATACTCACTGCTTCACGAACACAACATTATACAGAAGACCAGCAGCAGTGTGGAGCAGTTTACTAATCTCTGGTCAATCTTTTTATTTTTATTTTTACTGATGAAAGTTTTTGAAATGAAGCGTGATATTCACAAAGCACAGTTCTTTGCCACTGTTGTACAATGTGATATCACATGGCTGTTGTTAAAATGAATGAACAGACTATAGATTTTTATTTCAAATTGTTATTTAATATGAAGTCATTATCAGTGCAGGTTTTTAACGGCAGTATCAGGCACACACACGAGCAGAGTGACACACCTGACATGCTGCAAGCTGCTAAGAATTTCTGCCTTCAGACTAGAACCCATAGAAATCTTAACGTTTAATGGCTGACCCTGACAAATTGAAGGAACAGAAAATTGGATGTCAGTACATGGCATTTTGTTAAAGAGAGACAAGCAAGTACGGCTCTTTCGGCAGGAAATAAAATTCATCTTCATACACTGTTCAGCACTCATGAGCAGCAAATTTGGTCCTTGACCCACCGGTCCCAAAACACCACTGTGTAATTATTCAGATGTGGGGCGACAGGGTGGTGTGTTTTTTTCCCCTCGTTTTGGTTAGGGGCAGCCCTACTGCCGGGCCATTATGAGGCAACCTATAATCACACTCCATTCACCACTCTCAGTACTCTCACATTACACATTATAATGCTGCATTGCGATGACCGCTCAGATGAGGCTGTGAATATGTTCAGGGTGCATGAGTGTTTTGTTTTGTTGTTTTTTTTTTTACAATTTTCTTCTTTCTATGACCGTCGGCGTACAGCCGAGAGAAATGAACTCTCAGTTTTACAGCACGTGATCCTCCACATTACTAGAGCCTTCAGGATGCTGATGATCAGAATAACAGGACTCAGTTCTACAATATAATTTACTGAACATTTGAGTGTAAGACGTCTTCCTTATATTTATTGTCATTACAATGATTCCTGATGTGTTTGATGCACGCTAGATCTCCATGCATGTTCTGCTGTCTTTTAGATTGCAAAAGCTGTCTGCAATTTAAGCCCACACACATTCATACCGTGGCCTTGAGTCTGTGAGATGTTCTTATCTGTAAAAAAAAACATTTAAAAGGAGCAAAGGAAAATGTGTATTTTCAGGTTTGAGCCTGGCTAGAGCATACATTAAGGGTGGAAAAAAGAATCTTAAAGGTCAGACTTCACCATCTAAAACTGTATTATTGTTTTTTAAGTAAGTAATATTCACTGGTATTGTTCTGTTATTTGTAAGACACCAGAACTATTTCATTACTGTACTTAGCTGTGCAGATGTTTGGTGGGAGAGCAGTGTGTCTAAAATGAATCATTCCCTGTGTTAATGCCACAATGGCCACGTGAGCTGCGTGACCTTAATTGTAAAGCTATATTTGAATGGAGATGTAGGGCAGGGATTACTGATCTTAGCTGTAACAGACTCTAGAGATAAGGCGTAAAAGACATACTTGTTTTGATAACCCTGTACTCGCATGCCACCACATCAACAAATCTACCTGACATTAATAGTTAGACATTAAAATGTCAGAATTGGGTGGTCTGGGCGACGAATTGTGAATGCTGTGGCTCACATGGAACAAAGTCAGTGAGGACACTTTCATTATTCAAGCAGACACCAGTGTGAGGAAGGCAGAAGAAAGTAGGACACCATGATGGCTGGTATTTTGGAAAAGGTGAGCATTTTTCTGGAGCTCCTTGTGTTAATTGAATATTGGTTTCCTTATCGCCCTGCAGAATATTTGTGCTATTTTCAACCTCTTATCTGCTCGGCTGTGTTCCCCGTAGACAAAGGTCTCCAATTAGCATGCTCTTTTGTCTTCTGATTTTCAGAAAACTACAGAGGCACACATTAATGTCCACAGGCAACAACATAACTCGCTAAGCTGTCACATGTGTGACTAAAATAACCCAGGAAGGACTCCCAAAAGCCCAGTTCCCAAAATCTTAGCTGGTAGGGCAAGAATAGCATTGTGTTAAACTCGGGGCATGGAGGCTTTGTTTAAAGAAGGTTTGATGTCTAGTGCTTGCTGAGATCCTTTTCTGCTCACCACGGGTTGTACAGAGTAGTTATATGAGGTGTGATATATCTCTTTCCTTTTCTAGGCCACTTTCCTCTGACCTTACTCAATGTTTTTTCTTATTGGCATTATTCTGTTTAAACACTTTAGAGACTGCTGTTTATGAAATTCACAGAAATTCACACTCACTCTGTCTCTCTGTCTCTCTCTCTCTCTCTCTCTCTCTCTCTCTCTCTCTCTCTCTCTCTCATATATTGACCTTAAAACCTGGAAGAAAGAGAAGTTACTAGGGTTAGTAACTAAACTAACCCTAACTAAAATCTAATTTTTACTCTAGAATTTCATGAAGAATGAATATAAACAATTTCTAATAAATAAATAAATAAATAAATAAATGAATGAATAATTCCTTATCTTGATTAATTGACATTTTTAGATTGACTTTATTTACAGGCAAAAATGTCATAGAAAGCATCTCTCTTCGCTTATCCAAATGAATCTTAATTGAAATATATATATACAGTATATGTTATTTTGTTGTGTGTTATATTAAGAGAGGCCAGAAACATTTTTCATACATTTATGTCACGCATTCTCCCTCATGTTTACTCTGAACAGTACCACACTCTCGTAAGGGTAAAATTCTGTTCCAGATTTTTTTGCAAAACAAATGAAATTTCAGTTAAAAATCCCAGATAGTTTGACATATTCTAAATAATAACTTAAAAAAGTGGATTTTTGTATGTAATTTACACAGAGTCATGTCAGAGACCACAACTCTGAAACTAATGTTATAAATGTACACGACAAGGTCAAGTCAGAAATCATAAAATGCAGAATTATCACAGACCAAGTCTTATCTTATTACTTCACTATTATATATAAACCTCATCTTACTCTGCAGTGGGAACTGCAGAGTAACATAACAATAACATAAAGTAGAAAAACAGAGGTTCACACGCATTTTATTTTATTACCAATGATATTTGAAGGATCTTGGGTCAAGTGGTGGACCATCACCTTCACCCCCTACAGCATTATGGCAGTGAGCAGGCGACCAGTTTATTGTTGGAGAAAAAGTGAAGTCTATCTTTAATGTATGTTCTCATTACTGCAAATACAATGCATATATTACTGGGGGATGTGAAGACCAGTGGCCCAAAGCGGTCTTTCCCCCAGATTTTTAGAGGTTATTAATAAAATGACAAGAAGGGGAACAATAAACTGGGTCAGAGATGACATCCTTCGTCTATGCAGTTTTTTCTGAAAAGGGTATGCTGCTATTTTTATTTTTTCACATCTAATAAGGAAGAAGATCATGAGCTTCAGATATTACACACACACACACACACACACACGGCATATATGCATGAAGCAAAAAGGAACGGTAAAAAAAAATAGAGATATTTTATATACCAGTCAATTTTAAGCATCATGGATGTTCATCAGATGTTAGTTTATGTTTTGTTTATGAAAGTGAGAGCACTCAGGTCCACAGGACACACTGTTTTATCCACAGATCCACAGGACACACATGGACACAAGCAGAAACTACAGTCGTTCCTTCCTCACTGTGGACTCATGCTTTCGTGTGTTGGCTTCTGCCATTCAGTCCTCCGACCTTGAGCTCTTATTATGTGATGAATAAAGAGTCAGCGCGGCTAGGAGTCATGTCGAGGGTCTGAGTGAGAGTGTTGGGAATAAAAAGAGTGAGAGAGTGAGAAGAGGAAGGAGATAGAAAAATATTTCTTCAGTTGGTCTGATCACCAGCTTTATTCGATTTGTTGATTTATTATCATTTTTCAAATATAAAATTTCTTTATGTTGATTAACAACATCGAATCGTATGGAGTCATGATAAAGGCTTTCCACTTTGATTAAGGACACAGTGATCCTAGAGATAGAAAAGGGCACAGATTGCTCGTATGGCCGGTGACCAGAGCAGGAAGTTCCAACTGTTCAGTGGAGTACCCCACAGTGTCCCCTTGCATAATTCTATAGCATCGTGTCATATGCAGAGTATGTGATTCAGCTAGCACTGGCAACCGATGTGGGTTTGAATCTGACACAATGCCGTTCTGCCAATTAGAGGTACAGGGAGCGCTCCATTATACGCAGCTCTGGTGTTGTAGTTGTAGAGTACCTGTAATAAAATTCATCATTCATCACTGCTGCCTGTAGCATTGTTCTGCGTATCTTACAACATAACTCAGTGTTCACATGCACCAAAAAAGGGCTTTTACAATTGACTCATCGATGAAGATCCATCAGAAACCTTACAAAAATAGCCCTGATGCATCCAAACACTGACATTACTCAGGCTTGCGACTGTTTATTAAATATTAAAGAATCATTGTGTAATATTCGAGGCTCTTCTTGCCTCGAAGGCAAATCACAATTACAGTGAAAACATTGGCAAGCTGTCCTCCAACAAACAAGAGACAAATCAAATGAAAAACCAACATCAGTGTCTTTCTACAGTTTTAGTAAGCCTCCAGAACAGCTCCAACAACATGGATCTGGACTAAAGGGATGAACACAATTCTTCCTAAAGATATTTCTTCAGTTTGTGGTTTAATGACTGAGCTGCAGAGGTGCTGTCCAAAATATTTCTCCAAAGTCTCACATAGGTGTTCAGCTGGACTGAGATCTGGTGACAGCAAAGGCCATAGCGTACGATTAATAATATATTTTTTAATCTAGATGGACTTACACCATGCCAGGAAATGCCAAGAGCACAGCCACGATCCTTTCTCTTCAGTTTGTCCTCCATCTGTATTTCTTGCCTTTTAAGGGAAAAAGGCAGAGCTTTGTTGCAGATGGGGCTGAGTGTGTTTCTGGACTGAAAAAATCTGAATAACTATCCATTCATTAATAACATTTTTTCTACTAGATGTTTCTGTAAGTCACCGAACGGCAGCTTTAACAGCGCTACATGTTCCGTTCACATCCTGTAGCTTGAAATCTGCATGTCCACAAACCTGTGGAATTTTTAGCCTTCTATTTTGATGCTTGTCCAGTAATAAACGGTTTTTAATCTGTAACAGATTTGCTCCACTCCACTCTGTGCAAAATAAACAAGCACATGGTAAAGCAGGCTGCTATAGCCAAGGTTATACCTGAGCACCAAAATGCAACACTCCTGACCTTTCATTTTGTTAAACTGACTATAACAACACACTCCTACTCCCACACACACACACACACACACACACACACACACTGAACCAAGCTGAACATAAACCAGCTGAAAACAAAATTGACTCAAGGTATGCTATTGCCATCTAATGGTCAGAAAAAAAGCCTTGTGAATTTCAGATGGCTGCATGAAAGACATCACATTATCCTCAGTCCTACGTCTAGTCTCCATACACTTTATATGAGCATAGGTTATTATCTCGAATTGGGCTATAAACATGACAGGAAAAGTCTTCTGTGAGGAGGATATTGCTTAGACGCACATCAATGTGGTTGAAGGATATAACTTAATAGCATCAGTAAGAGATATGTTCGGGTAAACATCCCTGTTTCCGAATGGTTTTTTGGCTTTTGTTTTAAAGGCTTTGTGCAAATCGCTGATATGTTTTCAAGGAAATGATCATTTAGATCATTCAAGTGATCATTTCAAAAGTGAGCAGAATAATGCAACCAATATTCCCTAAATATTAGGCCATGACAGATACTGCATATATTACCCGTTTTTAAATCTGCCATCAACCTACCCACAAAGCATTTCACATTTTATATGACCCACAGGAAGGAGTAAATAAACCCATCACCCAAAACCAAAAAAAAAGCAAAAATCGAGATTGTCTTGTGATGCACGCCGTACATCTCTCAGACACGATGCCAGTCAAAACCATCACTGAGAAAATAAGATTCATCACAACTATAGGAAAAAAACAACAAACAAATCCTAAATACAGGTTTAAAAAGGAACCTGTTCCCCTGCTCCTTCACCCAGCTGCAATTATCCAATGATGTGGCAGCAGAACAATGCAGAACATCATGCAGATGAAGGTCAAGAACTCGAGTTAATGTTCAGATAAAACAGCAGAATGGGGAAAAATTGTGATCTCTGTGACTCTGAGAGCAGCATGGTTGCTGTCGCCAGATGAGCTGCTCTGAATATCTCATAAACTGCTGATCTCCTGGGAGTTTCAAAAAACCCTAAACTTAGTAGTTGATGCATGAAAAACTATTTTTTCTGCTCAATTGCCGTGAGCATGTGGCAATCACAGCCTCAGATTTACAACTCGGTCCGATCTGATGTGGTCCGATGCCGAGCCGCTCCGCCTCAAGGTTTGATGTGTTGCATGTTCTGAGATGATTTATTTGTCGCCAAGGTTGTAGAGATTGCTTATTTGAGAGACCATAGACTTCTGCTCAGCCTAATCCAGACTGCTTCTACACACTACACTGCTGCCACATGATTGGCTAATTGGATATTTACATAAAATCAGCAGGGGTAGAGGTGTTCCTTTTAAAGTGGCCACAGTAAAAGTTGACAGATTTGAATAATCACACCTCATCTGTCCATGTCTGAAGTGGAAGTGTATTTTTATCGGTCACACGACTGCCATTTGCAACAGCAGGATGACGTAAACACAGGCTTCTGGTCATTTTAAAGGTTTTACTAATCAGGGCCAGGTTTTTCTTTACAACAGAATGATTATGGTTAAATGGTAGAGTGTGATCATAATGATCATAAAATCATAACTTTAGCTAAAGGTCAAACTAAATACCTAACCATTTACTCTGATGGACATCACATTCACATTGCAGCCATGCAAAACCTTTCTGAAATCAGTGTGGAGTTTCGCAGGATAATGCTGATTGAGCGATCCCTTCGCCTGAACCCCACTACCTGCACACTGAAAGGGGGAGTCAGCTATTTTAAGTCAGTTTTTGTAAAAAAATTTCTCTTCTCCTTCAGGCAGCTGTCAAAAAAACTCTCCTCAGTGGAAAAACTCTGGTTTCCATGACTCCCAGACTGTAAATGTGGACCAATAACATCCACACAATCAGCACAAGAAGGTGCCTTTACTCACTGCATTCCACTCTATTATGAATTTCCAAACACTTAGTGCCCACTGAACTGAGACCGCCAAGATTACTGGCCTGAAGGAACATCACATGGACAGATAAGCAGCTCCTGAGGAGGTCAGAGGGTCACTGACTACAGGCAATAGTAAAGTATTCACAGCCAAATTGTGTTTAATATGATGGCCATTTATTCAGTTACTTTTGCTCACTGGTATCAAATTGTTATATAAAAAAATGATTCCTAGCCTTAAGCCCAGTGCTCTCCAAATCCATCGCATCCTCGGTCAGCATAAAGGCCGGAACTCAAGCTGAGCGAATGAACCACTCTGCGTCTCATTCTTTCACGATTAGCTGGAGTGGAGTGCTACCTGCATCTGTAGCTCGGTAGTTAAGACTCTGTGACATTGATCAAATTTCAACACAGATGGAGAGCCACTGCTGGGCACTTGATTAAGGACTCTTAATTGTTTAGCTCTAGGCTTGGATTAGATACTGCCTTGCACATAAGGGGTTTAGGTCTGTGAAGGGTTTCATTCTGTGAATATTGCATATTAGACTGTAATCTAATGTTTCCATTATTGATGCAGATGTCAGGCTCATAACATCGTTATTAAATACCGTGTGCGCTAATTACTACAAGTATGGCGCAATTAGCAGTAGTACTTGAACAAAATTACCTGTGAAAAAAATGTACAAAAAAACTGACAACACGAATGCCATACACAGGAACTACAATACAAGGCCAGAAGTCTGTGGACACCTGACCATTACACCCAGATGTGGTCCTTTCCCAAACAAATTTAGAAGCAGAAGTATGATGCAGCATCACAGTTTTCTTTCTGACATTTAAAGCGAGCCACATGAGGACATGGTTTACCAGTGATGGAGTTCTGCACAGAGCCCTGAACTCACAAAAGGGGGTAAGAGGATGTTCAGAAAGCAAACTGTGGTATGATGTAAACAGCTGGGTGGCACATGAGGCGGTGTTGCACCCACACAGCTCCAGGATCCACGGTCTGATCCGGTGTGGATTTCCTTCAGGTTCTTCAGGTCTAAAAAAAAACACGGTACACACTTGTAAATTGTCCCTTGGTGTGAAAGTGTGTGTGAATGGGTTTTCCTGCCTTGGGATAAGAACGGGAGCCAACGTGATCCTGACCAGAAAAAAGTTGTTCCGAAATATAATTGAACGAATAAATTAAATGAATCACTGAATGATTGATGACTTTATTGTGTCCTTCAATAAGGTTTTATTTCAGCACTGAGTGAAAGAAAGGATGATTTAAAGCTTTATAAATCAGGCCATACTCCAACACATTCATTCAGGGATCAATAACTACAAAAATAATCAAAACACTGGGATGCTAATTGATAAAACAGACCATTTCTTTAAAGCTGTACTTGGCAAGATCACCACCTTGATGCCAGTTAAAAAGTAAAAACAATGTCCAGTAATAAATTTGCCATAATAATTAGTCAGTAACTAATCAGAATTGATTTGTTAATTAGCACAGGACACATTCAGTCCATGTGAGATTTCACAAAAAGGTAAAATGGTTTGGGCTTCTTTAAAAAAGAAAAAAGAAAAAAGAAGTCTATATTAGTTCAGTAAGCACATCTGGAAAGCGAGGGTTGGAGGTGGTCCAGAAGCGAATAGTCACCGGATCACGTTCATCATTTCAGACACCAAACACAAATAGTGCAAGCATGCCTGGATATGTAAATACTCACTGTGATCTAGAAATCAAATGAATTAAAGAATTATTTCCAAATGATACAGGACTGTAGCATCAAATAAAAAAGGTCAATATCCTCATAACACACTTCTGTCTAAAAAAAAAAAAAAACAACAACTCAGGTTTTCATGGCTGTACATAATTGATAAATTAATGTTGTGTAACTCGGTTCCAAACATACTGAAGAAGACTGACTTTTAGAAACGTCGTGACACAAACAAGACTTTTTGCCCCCATGCTGTGCCTGGGGTTCCTACAATTTCACACATTCCCACAGGAAAGGCAGCTGCAATTTCCCAACACAGAGAGATGAACACTCAGAACTGCTGATATTTTTACCTCTCTTATGATCCGTGTTCACAAACCGGTCTGGGACTCAAAGCGCCACAGAACAACTGCGAGTACCAAACCCATATTCCACCAAGTCTCTCAACTTTTCACCCCCTGGCCGGTTCTTCTGCTTATTAGCATTTCTGCTTTGTAATTAGCCACTTCTGTATTTCACACAGCCTGTTCCCACTCCAGCTGATGCCCATGCTGTATGAGACACATTCATTAATCAGGGGCTGTGAATTAAATCAGCTCTAATTATATCAAAAGGGTGTGCTAGCATTCGAGTAAGTGCTACACAAACCTTTCATGTTTGCCTTTCAAGTGTTTTCTAGAAGCCTTTTATTTCTTGATATACAGGCTAGCTGTAGTTAGTGGCTGACCTCTTCTTCTTCTTCTGCCCCAATGAGCTTGAGGTAATCATTAGGAACAGTTACTCTCGCCTCATGTTCCTCATCCTGCATTAACTACACCTGATTTCTTCATAGCTCATGATAACATTTATGGGCGCTTGATTAGGAATCACTGACCACTCTGAACCCGGGACAGCTGCATGAACCTAACGGGTGTCTAAACTCCAACTGAGGATGAGATACTGACAGAAATTGTACTCACAGTATCCTCACCCTCCTCTGCAGCACGTTTCCCTTTTCAACAACAGGAGGCAGTATAGAGTATTCACTGACACCTACTTCCTGTCTCCCCTCCCCCATGTCAGTGCTGCGCTGCAGACAAGACTGCAAGGGCCTCCATCAGCCAGCCGGGCCTCTCAGAGCCTCCACATGCACGCGCACACACACGCACACGCGCACACACACACGCGCGCACACACACACACGCGCGCACACACACGCACGCACACGCGCACACACACACACACACGCGCGCGCACACACACACGCACACGCACTCCCTTTCTCTCTCACACTACCACAGCAGATTACATTGAGTTGGGAGGGGGAGGGAATACATTCTAGACTTTTCCTCCATTTTGAGGCCTTTCTCTGAGAGAAGCCATGAGTCCACAGTCCCAACTATCTACCACATAGACCAGCTACACACACACACACACACACACACACACACTAAAGAAAAGGGTGATTAAAGGAAATATTCAGTTTACACTATAAATTGTCAATATGCACAAAACAACAAAATGTTAAAAATTCATCTTAATGCTAGGTTTAATTTCAGGAAGCGGCGCAGGAGGTAGTGTAGTGGCCTCACAGCACCATGGCTCCCACGATTCAGTCCTGAGTCCGTGTGGAGTTTCACAGGTTTTCCCCATGTCTGCAGGGGCTTCCTCCCACCTCCCTAAAAACATGCCAGTAGGGATGGTGGATATGGGGGTTCATTGCCCTTATATGCAAACACGTACCAGGTGTATTCCCACATCACACCCAGGGCTTCTAGGGAAAGTCCTCCATATAGGTGGGTGTAAAGCCTGACCAGAGTAAAGCAGTTACTGTAGGTGAATGAATGAATATTAATCTGGGCATTTCTGGTGATTGAGTGTTTTTTGACTCGGCCCCACGTCTTTTCTATAAACAGCATGTTAGACAGCAGCCCTTTTAACATGCCCTGGTTTATGCACTGATAGATTTCCTATATAACAAGGGAGCAAATCCATCTTAAGGTGTACATATCCAGCCTTAATAGCCATGGTCAGGCCTAGCTGGACATCAAGGTAGAAAACTTTCAGTATGAATGTCCAGGTTACCAATGACAACCTTGGCAGGAATCAACTAGACAGGACGCAAAACATCAGATGTCCACAGAGAAAGGAAAACGTCCACAGAGATAAACCCAAAGTCCCCCGGGGTTTAAAATGGTTTGGACTGACTCATTGCAACTGTACCCTCAGGTGGACCAACAGTGTGTGTCGAGGTGCTGGCAGAAGATCTAACCGACACCACCTCATGCTGCCGGACATTACCGTTAGTTTTTGCTTAGGGAAGGCCTGAGATGAAGTTAAATCACAGAAGGATGGCAGGGTTAGAGCCGCTAATAGAAGCACAATACAGCACTTTATTATTCAGAAATGCTTTAAGTGAAATAAACAAACCAAAACAAAACATACAAACATAAATTGCAGGTCACAAACTAAAACATACAGACAACAAAGTCAGCTTGATGGTGAAGGCTCTTTGTGCACCAATGGCAGGATCCAGAGTCCATCCATGAAAGCAATCAAAAA
This sequence comes from Hemibagrus wyckioides, assembly GCF_019097595.1. NCBI lineage: Eukaryota > Metazoa > Chordata > Actinopteri > Siluriformes > Bagridae > Hemibagrus > Hemibagrus wyckioides. The sequence continues at coordinate 732,436 of NC_080724.1, forward strand.
AAGTTTAACTACTGAAGGTGATGTGGGAACACAAGCACTGTTCTGCAGAGGCTGAAGTCGGGCACAATTAAAACACAACGCACAACGCAACGGAGGTCACTCAAACGGCTCTTTGCTCCGACCTCAGGAAAGCAATTGTATCAGGGCAAACTGCTTTAACAGTGGACTAAAGGGTATGTCATGGCAAACACCAAAAAAAAAGGAATACTTCAATTATAAACAGAAAAGATAAAAAGAAAGAGGTTATTTTATTTGCTTTTGATATATAGATATATTACTTAGCAAACTGCTATAGTTTGTTTAAAAATAACCATGAGGAACAGCCACCGAAAGCCACATCCATTAAGTGAACGAATGTATAAACATATGACCATCTAGAGTGAGCACAAAATTATCAGCAAATCTGAGCACACATACACCAACATCTCAGACAGAACTAAAAGACTGTACAAATATACACTACCTATATGATTACATGAAATTCAGGAATACCTGTAATTCTAATAACCACTCATTCAGCCACATAACAGTGGCGAGACATACAGTAAGTATTTTGTGAAATTTTTGTCAAAGAAACAAACTAAAGGCAAAACATTTTACTGATCGGAGGGGGGCATTTTATGTATCGGCTTTCCCTAACCTGAGGAAAAACCCCTTCTTGCCCCCAATTCAGTAATCTAATTGAACACTCATCCCTACATTATCAAAAGTCTGACTTTTTGCCTGTAAAATGGCTTCAGAAAGTTTACGAAAGTATCCCATCTCATTGCCCATTAGCCTGGTCCACAAGTTCAAGTGAGGCAGCACTGTTGAATTCTGGGAAATGTAGCATGTGAACTGTATGCATTGTTTTTTTTTTAATGACCATATTTAAATATCAGACCTGTTGCTCGCCAAGGCAGGTACCTGATTGTCCAGACTGACCCTCGTCTATGGGCATTCCTTGTTTTTGCAGTTGGTCTAATGACCCGTAACCATTTTCACCAGTGAGAGAATCCTCTGGGTAGGAGTCACTTGTATTCTCTTCACTTTTTATCACTATCTGGTTACTCAGCTTGGAGTCCATTTGTTGTGCTTCCTTGAGATCTCTCTCATCGTCACTGTCCGAGTCCACAGAAATGGGCTCGGAATTTATAAGTCCCCCAGGTTTCAAAAGTGTCTTGACCGACTCATTGCAACTGTACTCCCTAGTGACCTTTTGACCGTTTGAGTGTGGTGAGGCACTGGCAGTAGATCTAGCTGGCACCCCACGCTGCTGGACATCACCATTAGTTATAGCTTGTTGCTTAAGCCGTCTAATTGCACCGGCAGATCTGCCTATGAAATCCCTAGACGTCCGGCTTTTTAGCTCCTTCTCATTGGTTTTAAAGTAACACTCGGTGTCAAAGTCCATTACGTGCTGTAACTGCATAACACGGTGCATTTTGAATCCAAGCAAAACACTAACATTCTGTTTTTCACAGTCACGGACACATTTCCTTCTTCGATTCGCAAAATGGCTCGAAACATCCGATTTCCAGAGCCACAGACTGGACGCTAGCTTGTCTACTTCTCTGCGAGTGGGGTAGGGTTGCCTGTTAAAATACCGGGTGAGGAAAGCCTTGCGAGCCTCGTAGGACTCATTCTCATGGCCCTTTGGGTTTAAAGCCAACACAACAGGCTCCTCTTTTTGCTCGACGAAGGCAAGCGGGCCTGACTGAGTGTAGTCTTCCGGTCCAACTTTGCGTTTCTTTGGGTCAGTTTCGCCATCGTTTTGAAAGCCGGCCCGTTTTAAGGAAGCTCCCTGAGCCTTGAGAAGCCTAGAAGTTGCAGAAGCCCTGCTGTCCTGGCCGTTCTGAGTTTTGCCCACACCCCGGCAGTGCACCAGATGCAAAGTAATAGTAGAAGCTGTCATGTTACTGGTGTAGACACCAAGGCAATGTATACACTTATAGGTTAGCTTTTTCTCCACTGGATGCACTGTCTGGATCACCTGATGTCTCTCCCTCAAGTGGTGTGCAAGGGAATCAGAGATAGGACCCTTCAGAATGGAGAAGCAGAGTGGACAAAGGGTCTTGCCCACATCCCTCTTATAGGGAACAGCCGTCTGTGGTCCACTCTTAACAACTGTTGCATCTGGGGTCTCAGTAGGAATCTTTGGGAAACGTGGATTCGGAGGCTTATTTCCCTGCGTAGTGGGTGGGGATTTGTTTTGGGCATGGAACGCCACAGATTCTTCAGGAGCATCCCGCATATTGTAAGTGGTGACAATCAGCTGGACATTCTTGGGGTTTCCCTGTTGAAGGGTCAGATCAAAGGTCAGTGGGGAATCAGTGCGTGCCCCCACAGACTCATTGGGATGCGACCCTCGCATGTGCACTACCATCTTCTCCACGTCATTGAAAGTAGCCCTGCAGTGTGGACATGATAAACCGTGGATTAGCATATGGTTGAGTAGCGTGTCGCTAGGCAGGTAGCGGTTGCAATATAAGCATTTACTGGTGAAGTTGTGAATCTTCATGATGTAGTTGGCCACTGCTGGCACCTTCTCAGCTTTGTGTTCTTTCTCAAAATGAGAACTATACACATTTTCTGGAAAAAGTTCATTGCAGATTGTGCAGATCTTCCATTTCTGAGTGTAAGATGTGCCCAGGACAGAGATGCCTTTCCTGGGAGCGGCAGATGTTACGTTAGCGGCAGCTGCCTGGATTCGTGACGTCAGTGGTGGAATCTTCAGAACGGAAGCAGATGTCGATGCAGACATTGGGCTGCGCAGACTGTTAGAAGAAAGTTGAGGTCTGGATGTTTGGGATTGCTGGGGCACCGAGAGTTGTGCACTGCCTGGCAAAGCGATGCGCACTTGTTGTCCCTCCATGGACACTGCCTGAGTAGTGCCAGATTTCAAGCCAAACGTACCCGACTTCAAATTAACGCCCGATAAGAGTCGAGTGGAGTTTAAACCTTTAGGGATAACAATGCGACTCAGCTGCTGTGTAGGCAATGGCCGCAGCCCAGAATTTACCAAAGTTCCCTTCGGTGTAGCACTGGGGACATTTTTGTCTGCCTGGGATTTAGGGGCCACCATTATAACAGGCTTGGCACGAGGTACTACAACATTTGTATGGCCGATCATGGCAGTAACTTGGTAACCAATGCGTTCATGGTCCTCAATAACATGCTGCACTAGTGCCTCATAAGTACGGGGCACAAAAAGGCAGCGCTTACAGTGGATGGCTGAGCTGTTACTGTTACTAGCACCTGCAGGGCTGTTCAAATCTGTAATGCTACCTTTGCCTGCATCAGGACCAGATGTTGATCCATTAGGAGTCGCTGTCTTCTCACCGGGTTTGGCTAAATACGGAGCAGCAACGTGTTGGAAGTGTTCCCGATAAATGTGCTTGCGCACCACATTGTATAGTGGGTCCCTATAAGTGCATTTCTTACAGTAGTACACAGCCTGCTCTACACTGTCTCGAGGCTTGTCCAGGCGATTACCATCCTTCAGGCCAGCTATTGCCCCTTGGAGGCCCCCAGTCCTCTGGCGTGCCGCATTGTTGGGTATGTGAAAGAGTCTGATGTGCGTCTCCAGAGTCTTCTTGTTCCCATTGTAAGTGCAATAAGGACAGTTAAGAAGGATACGATTCTCAAAATCCTCACTGTGGACATTACGAAAGTGGCTCTTATAAGCAGAAAAGAACTTAGAAGAAAATGGGCAGTCTGAACAACAGAATGGCTTTGACCGGTAGTCCTGAAAACAGAAAAACAAAAACAGACTATTAATAAAGGCAGACCAATTGAGAAAACGCAATGATGTATTTGGCTGCTGCTCCTCTGTCCTCTAGCACGATGTAACTATACTCACCTGCGTTTTTGTAAGAGAAGGATCCCACATACACACGTCATCCCATGTGGTGTTCTTGACGTAGAATTCGTTGGGCACAAACTCTTTATAGTCCTGCAGAGGAATGAAGAATTTAATAAAAATCTAACACACACAAACATACACAGTGTTTCTCTTTAGGTTTATACTGTCAAAGGACAAAAGACAAAATAATATTAATATCCTAATCTAATTCAAATCATCTAATTGTATAGGGAAACTGCTATTTTTTATTATGCATTGAAAAATATGAACTCGAGTCATTTGAGCATTTTTGAGGTTGAGAAGCTCTCTATATTCATTCAATTTCCACTGACAGAAGAGTTCATGTCCAAGTTGACATTATTTGTGGTGTACTTTTTTTTTAATGTTTAAATTCCAGGAACTAGTTAAACAGACTAATATCTATACAAACTTGATCATGAATAATGGTTGGTTGTGTTTTCCATTGCTGTAACAGTTTTTTTTAATTTATTGACCCCTTGGTTCACTGTGCCCTGGAGGTTCATACACCCCACTCTAAGAAGCACTGGATTAGGAAACAGGGTATTTTTTAGCCTAACAACATTATGTACAGCATCACTAGTCACCCCATGCTCTTGTCCTAATTTAGAATGATGATCGAGGTTTCCAAACAAGAACTAATGTTCTAGTTGATTGACCTCCGCATCATTAAAAATGACACAGTTTCATTTGGGGAGCGTATGGAAATCCTGTACGACGTTTGCCAAAAGGCATGCTGGTCTTTTCACAAAGCACTGTGCTTTACCAAAATGCAGACACGTGTCATCACCCTGAGAACATCCACACTGAAACATCTTTCATTAGATGAAGCTTTTCATCAACAGGAGCAGGTCAGGGTTATAGGTACAATCCAAATACAGGTCAATCCTTTTAGAAAACCTGTTCTAGTTTGCAAGAGACATGAACGTAAAATTCTATAAAATCTCATCTGAATTCCCTGAGAATTAGGAACGACACCATAAAGCGCCAAATCACTCCGACTGGCTCATATCGTTCCTTGGTGCATGTGTACCTAGTACAATAAAAGTGCACGAAATATGTAAATCAAACTAGCCATTGTGACACCAGGTAGTGCATTAACTTATTTGTTTACCTTATTTAGCTTTAGAAGCAAGATGAATCTACTTAGAGAAGTAAAATTAAATACTGGACAGCGCACAAGAGACAACAGCAGTGGTTGCTAAGAAGACAAAATATAAATAACACAAGCAACTTGTCACCTGCTAGTGTGAACATAGGGTTAGCATTTTTTATTAAGAAAGCTGAGAATTTATTTAATCAAACCAACAAGGAAGCTTACCAAGACATCTGTGGAGAAAATCATCATCATCATCATCATCAGAATACATCAATACTGGAGCTGCCAGTGTTTTCTTATAAAACTTTCAATGGTCTACAAATCTGGAGTATATGTACATTTTAACATGATATTAGTGTATATAACATAACAGTTATTAGTGGAGTGGCTTGTGGCTATTTTCACAATTATCATGTCTGCATAAGATTTATCCATGTACATTTGCAAAACACCTCTGTATTGTACAATCCAATCACAAGGTCTGCTGTCCAATTATAACAGCTGTAACTAAACATGCCTGAACCTTTCAATAAGCCTTTTAACGAGTCTATAAATATATCCATCACTAAATTAATCAATAAAAATGTAAAATCTTTATCTTTTAATAAAGTTTCACTGTAAATGAAAGCTAAACACCTGAACAGTGTGGGAGTGTGAGATCACATCAGTGTCTCCCTGGCAATGTAAATAACTCATGCACAGTGCTGGGGTTAAATAAAACGTGTAGGAACCACAGAGCAGAGCCTCCACAATACTTTTGTTTTTACACGTGAGTCATGAACGTTGCATGGTGTGTTGGTGTATTTCTAGCAGCACAGCACCCGCAGAAAGCAAAAATAAGGTCAGAAACTGTAGTGCTGGCTTTTCAGTGTGCTCATGTATTAGAACAATGGAGGAAAAACTAATTGGACAAAAATACCCCTAGCCTACCTTTTAATAGTAGAGTAAAGTACAGCCATGATGATTATCTCAATAACAGCACAGATTCTCATTTACCATTTAAATGCTGCTATATTAAATTTCACTCATGCCTAAAACAAACGGACGCTTACAGAAATTATTTTTCATTGTAGCTACCTAAAAAGACTAATCACTAAAAGACATTATGAACACAATGTCAGAAGCATTAAATAAAGCATTTATTGATTGATGCACATTTATTTATTTAAGATTATACTGAAGCATTTAACTTCTAACTCTTCATCCTCCGTACACTTTGAGCCTCAAACAGTTGATCACTTGTCGAGCCATGACACACACCGGTCTTATCAACAAGGGCAGGTTAGTAGTGTCACACGTTTAATACACTTTTCCCCAGGCCTTTAATCAATCCAAAAGACACAACCCGACTTGGAGAGTGAATATTAATCTCCATAAACAAACCTAGCAGACCTGTGACGAAATATGATTAACAAAACTCCTGAAGAACATGGCACATCTATTGAAGTTTGCATTACACTCAATGTTAGAAAAACACACAACTATATAAATATCAGACAGAACAACTACAAAGAGAGGAAGCGTGAGTGTGGAAGAAATGAGCAGAGTTAAAGAGAACGCGACATGAAGTGTTTCAGCCTCACAAATTTGTTGATTTAGAGTAAATAATGAAGGCAAAACCGAGTAAACTCACTCCATCTCACAATTTTCATTGTGCTACAACAGAAACCTGAACCATCCCTTCATTGTGTACCACCTCAGACATCTCACTTCTCTATCATCACTATCTAGAGACATTAAAAAATACATTACCTTAATAAATTCTATTTAGATCATTAATTGCAAATAACTCAAAGGATAAGGGCAATTATCTCTTATTAACAGTTACAATAATTCAGCATGAACCATCACATCTCCAAGCCTTGGAAGGGTTTGTTTCACTACATTAACATGACAAACCTTTTAATGTAAGATGCTGCAGCTCTTAAGGTGTTTTCAGATAATTCTGCATGCTGTAGGCTTTAAAAAAATCTCCAAAAGGACTATGAAGTTGTACCAAGAAAATAAAAAAAGTCTATTCATTTCAATCTCAATCTTCAATTAAAAACAAACCAAAACTTTGTTGTTGTTATAAATTGCTCAGCCTGAAAGTAGAGAAATTTCTTCCCATTTTCTCTCAAAAAATATAAATACAGGTAGATTTTTAATGAGACCTTCAAAGGTCTAAATTGTGTGCTCCAAAATATTTTTATAGATATAATTTATATTAAATTTACACACCAGGCACCAGCCAGTGGTCTGTCATCATACAACAGCTAGCAGTCTGAGAGGCTGGCGGCTACATGCTTCCCCCAATACAACTGACCACATCCCCGGGCAATATAAGATGCTCAGAGGAAAGCACCACCTGCCCTCTTCTGCTTAATTCAATATAAAATAAAGTCCAGCACCATTGGTTCAAGCCACATGCACAGAAGTTTATAGTCTCATTAATTCATTAGTGAGACAACAGATTGTTTGATGGTGACGATACTTACATCAACATGGTCCTTGCAAAACTCTAGACCAATATCCCCCAGTACTTTCTTTACATTTTTCCTGGCTTTCCGCAAACTGCCAAGGTTGTTAACTGGGAGCTGAAACATGCTGCCCACCTACAGGATCAAAAACACAACAAAACATTAAAATACATAAAAGGTTCAAATTCTGACATTTTGCAAAGTTTAAACAACATCAAGATAATGTCTTGGGATTGTACAAGCCCTATAACATAACCATTGGGTTTATAAATGTTTTTACAAAGCCAAAATGCATTTCTTTACATATTAAAATCACATACATACTCAGGAAAGTAGTGCACTAAAGGCTTCAATATTACATTAGAACCTTTAGTACAATTCTTGAAAACAGTGAGGAGCATTTGCAAATGAAACTTTCTTATAAACACAACATGTTTTGTCAACACTTTTCAGATGACCTTTTTCTTGGTCAGAACCTCTAACCTTATTTGGATCATTCATAAGGATTCAGAACAACCTCCAGCTCCAAAGAAGTCAAACGGCAGAAAAGAAAAGAAAAATCAGGTCTGCTGTAAATTATTCAGTTTGTTCTGATGACTAAATAAGCGTTGTGTTTTACTCTTGACGAGAGAAAACTGAGGTTGTGCAGACATGAGTGCAGAAAAAGGGACATTTTATAACGTGAACACACCAGAGTGTGTCAGAGTTACCGAATAAGCTGACCATTCAAATTACATGAAGTATTTCCAAGTCTCCATATGATGTCTGCACCATTCTAAAGGTCTCCATCTCCTACAACCTTAAATCCTTTGAAGAAACATTTTCATTCTGATATTCTGGGAGTGGTCTTGTCCAGGATGACCTCAGCCCATCCATGGGGCATCTGTGGTGATCTTTTAATATGAATTATATATGAACATGACATGACCTGTTTTGGAGGTTCATGGTTTGTTTCTTTCATTTTCAGTATCAAAGAGCAATGTGTAGTGGAACACAACATTATTTATTCGGTCATCGTTGTGACCACAGAGTTATCTGTAGGTGATTGGACACACAAAAAAATAATAGTAGGTGATGAAAACATTTAGCAATGAACACACATCCTTCATAACCTGTGCAGGCTACAGAGGCTCTGAAGCTAGTTTGTAGTTGAAACTCGAGTGCTGATTTCACCTCCACCTCCATAAACAACTCCACCAACATAAACAAGGACACAAGGTCTGCTTCCATGCCACACAGTGAACTCTACTTCAATTGCGTTCTACATCTGCCATGTCTTTCACCAGAAACACCAAGGTGGTTTCTACAGCGAGAGTAAAGACATACTCATGCACCGATCTAATCCTTCAGCTGAAACCCAGTGACAGGACCCGGATGCTCCACTGACCATCACCTCAGCTCTGTATCAGGCAAAAAAAAAAAAAAGGCTTCTTCTAAACTCTAGCTTTTTCCTCATCCAGAGTAGATGGCGCTAGAGAGCAGCTCTGCCCTGCCTGTTATATAAGCCTCTCCCCACACCGCCTGCCCCTTTTCCGCTCTCTTTTTGTGCTGCCTCCTGAACTGCAATCACAGAATAGCGCCTCCTATCGGGGTAGCGGCAGAGACGTGGTGCAAATGTCTGCAGTGGATTTTTGGGTGGGGGTTATTTCCATCTTAGTGCAGGTGATCTGGGCTGGAAAAGATGGGGAAAATACATAAAACATATAAACACACAGACTCCCATAAACTCGGTCCGCTGCGGTTCCCTCTGAATGAAGATACTCAATCCATCTTTCTCACACAGAGTTAATCTCCACATTTTCCCCTAAAACCTGTTTCTCAGGTAAAATCAAAGTTTTAAAAAGTGAACTCGTTAACATCAACCTACAGCAAAAGCAGAGATCTGTATAAAATATTCTGGGGTACGTCTTTCCCCCTCTCTTTGTATTTTAAGCATGCTGAACTTTTGGTCAGAGTAATGCTGATTAAACCTGATCAAACTTGGACAATAAACACAAAGAGCATGATGACCCCTATGGTCAAAATATCCAGATTTAAGATGAACAGATACATGATCAAAGGAGGTGAGATACCAGAGGTGACAGGAGTCTTATTATTAACAAGCATGTAAATGATGCACACACTTTACCCACTCGAGTATTTTATAAAGTTATTAAACACCAGGAGATTTGTGCAGTGGGTGTGCAGAGATGACAGCAGGTGACTGAATAAACACTTGGCACTATTCTAGTATTAATTAGTGACTAGGAATGTTTTGTTATTTCTTTGGTTAATACTAGTGACAGAAAACTGACCATAAAACAACTGGCTAGCTCCGTTAGCTCCTGATTCTCGAGCCTTCCTCCTTGTGCTTGTTGACCATCTCTCACCGGCTAGCACAGCCTTCTAGCTGACCGGCTAGCAAAACGTCCAAAAGCCACTAGGACCCTGCCCTGGCGATCTGTTCCGTTGTGAGAGGACACACACTTCATTTCTGTCGTTAAAGCCGCGCTTTATTCACCCGAGCTCGAGACACTCACTGAATTCTTGTCGTTTGCTAGCTAGCTAGCTACTAACTCCTGTAATTATAGCTACTAGCTAGCAGCCCCGTCGCTCGTGCTGGCCGGGTTTTTCTGGCTGAAATTCGTTTTTATTAGTTAGCCGAGGAGCTGGTTAGTCGTACAAAGCACGCGGGTAACACTCTAGCTCCCGACTTTGACAGCACACACTTTTACCTGGCTCGGACACGGCTTCCCGCTGAGGTAGTCGCCTCACACAGTACAATTGCTGAGAGACAAAGCACGAGCGGCGCGCTCCCCGTACCGTCCCTCCTCCTCCTGCAGCCTGCAGCCGGTTCTCCGGACTAAGCGATGCCGAGGCGGACACACCACACCGAAAGAGGGAGCTCGACTCCTGCCACTATCCGACCCCGGAGCTGTCTGCCTCTGCTTGATCGGCTGGCGGGGATTTACTGCAACTCATCTAGAAAGCCTGCTGAAGCGGCGACGGAAAACTTGAGATAAAAGCACGCCTGTCTCGATAGACGGTCTCCATTCTACACTGTAGTAATAATTAAGAACAATTAACGCACTCGCGGCATTTCCTTTAACAATGCATCCCTATCCTTAACATGTTCCGTTCAAAATGGCGTGTGAAAGAGGGCGGAAGTGACATATGTGTTTGATTATGATAGAAGCGGAAAAAAATCACGATGGCGGCAGAGAGTCGAAGTGCGAGCAGTCGTGTTAATGACCACTTTACCTGTTCACGAGTGCCCTCTTTAGCTTACCTGGAATTCGCAGACTTCAAAAAGCCGGGTGTCTTCGCGCCTGCTATTTTTCCCAGTGATATCGCAATAAACAACCCCCCGAGTGCAATAACACGCAAAATATCTATAGGGGGCGCCATTTGCTAAAACGTGATTGGACAAAGTCCGATGCGTCAATTCTGCATTGGGTATTTACCCCCGCGGAGAGTCGGATGTATACAGTGCCTCAGTACTCAGTTCAGGTGGTGGCGCTGTGCTGCTTCTGCGCGCAAGTTGCCGGGACTACTTTTAGACGTGAACTGCTGGGGTATCAGACCTATAAATCCTTCAGGGATGCCTGGAGTTCTCCTGTAAGGATGATGGATGCTGACCAACCTGACCTTAAATGGTTAATAAATGGACAATCAGATATCGTCATCAGTGCAAGATTTTATGTAAAGAGCAATTAAAAAAAAAACCAGGGGTAAAAAAAAACCTACAACTTTATGCCTCATGGAAATGTTTTGGAAACTCAGAGTGTATAATGAAATGAACAGCTTGAACGTAATAAACCTGACACACAGCTGCACTGTGACAGCATAATGAAGGTGTAATTAAGACCTTATGACACATTAGTACATTGGAATAAGATTAAATCCTGTAGATAATGCAATAATCCTGCTGATTTATAGCGGTTTGATATACAGATGAGAATGTCTTGGTCTACCTACAGCTCATTAGACTCAAATCAATAATAAAATATAAAATAGAACATACACTATATTGCCAAAAGTATTCTCTCACCTGCCTTGACTCGCATATGAACTTAAGTGACATCCCATTCCTAATCCATAGGGTTCAATATGACGTCGGTCCACCCTTTACAGCTATAACAGCTTCAACTCTTCTGGGAAGGCTGTCCACAAGGTTTAGGAGTGTGTTTATGGGAATTTTTGACCATTCTTCCAGAAGCGCATTTGTGAGGTCACACACTGATGTTGGACGAGAAGGTCTGGCTCTCAGTCTCCGCTCTAATTCATCCCAAAGGTGTTCTATGGGGTTGAGGTCAGGACTCTGTGCAGGCCAGTCAAGTTCCTCCACACCAGACTCTGTCATCCATGTCTTTATGGACCTTGCTTTGGTCACTGGTGCACAGTCATGTTGGAAGATGAAGGGGCCAGCTCCAAACTGTTCCCACAAAGTTGGGAGCATGGAATTGTCCAAAATGTCTTGGTATGCTGAAGCATTCAGAGTTCCTTTCACTGGAACTAAGGGGCCAAGCCCAGCTCCTGAAAAACAACCCCACACCATAATCCCCCCTCCACCAAACTTTACACTTGGCACAATGCAGTCAGACAAGTACCGTTCTCCTGGCAACCGCCAAACCCAGACTCGTCCATCAGATTGCCAGATGGAGAAGCGCGATTCGTCACTCCAGAGAACGCGTCTCCACTGCTCTAGAGTCCATCTTATAATACAGCTGACAGTTGACTGTGGAATATTTAGGAGTGAGGAAATTTCACGACTGGATTTGTTGCACAGGTGGCATCCTATCACAGTTCCATGCTGGAATTCACTGAGCTCCTGAGAGCGACCCATTCTTTCACAAATGTTTGTAAAAACAGTCTGCATGCCTAGGTGCTTGATTTTATACACCTGTGGTCATGGAAGTGTTTGGAACACCTGATTCTGATTATTTGGATGGGTGAGCGAATACTTTTGGCAATATAGTGTATATGATATTTTTGTCTGTCACATAGACAACATGGTGTATTTGTGTTTCCAGCTTATATTTAATGAGATTAATGCTTTAAAGGGCTCAGAATGGTAGAAATTTCAGACCAAAATTTGTCTACCCAATGAAAAATCCATTGACAGTAAGCTCACTGGAGCATGACGTTATACAGGCACTTCCCATTAAAAGAGAAAAAGTAGACACCTTTGTGGAATTTTTATTTATTTATCAGCAACATCACATATTTCAGCATTCTTCACACCTTTTCATACTGATGCTGCACAAAATATAACATCTCTTGTAACATCTGACTCAGCGCTTTACTACAAAACAAGGGATTAAAAAAACAATAACTTTCTCAATCATTGCATGATGCGTGCAAATCTGGTCCTGATACCAATTTAGAGACTAGTGCTTTTAAACACACTGAGCAAGTAAACACAAACATATCTGTTTTGGCAGCTAATGTGATCGGTCAAGAAAACCGATGGTCAAAGCAGAACATCGGACTCCACTCCACAGATGGTAATTTGTAGTGCCAGCTACAGTGTGTAAGCATGGGGTCTTTAATTCATCTAGAACCATCAGGTGAGTGCATGTGTGGCTGAGAAGGAGATTTTATGAACTTGCCACATCACACAGCGTGCCACAGAGCCAGGGATGGGGTCATGTTGTGGCAAACAGTGTGAGTAATCCTTTCAGGAAAGAGACAATTTCATTTCCTCCCAGTTTGGACTCTCCATAAACACGGTCCACAAATGAGATTGGAACCTGCAGAATAAAAGAACATTTACGGATTTAGACATTGTGTGCATATTGTGTACAAACAGCCAGAATGCAGAAAAACTGGTATGGAAGTGTCCTTCAAAGACCACCGAACTAACCCCACTGAACACCTCCTCACCCAAAACCAGTGTCCATTATGCTCCTGTGGCCGAGTGAGCATGGATCCCCACAGCCACGCTCAAATATCTAGTGGAAAGCTTTCCCAGAGTAGTGGAGGTAATTACAGCAGCAAAGAGGAAACCAAGGCCATATTAATGCCTTACCTTTGGAACTGGATTTTCAAAAAGCACAAATAAGTGTCAGGGTCATGTGTCCACATACTTTTGGCCATTTAGTGTAAAAGGATTTCTAAGTGTTGCTATGGCGATGTTCTCTGTGAGCAAACTTTGACATGAGAAAGTTTTTAAGACGGAGGATTTTCTGGCTCTTTGGTAATATAAGCTGTGCATGAACATCAATAGGGAATAAAAAGGTTTCACAGAGTTCATCACTCCACCCTGTAGTTGATTATTTTCCTCTAACAGCATGTCCTGAAGTGTTTTATTCATTAATTAATTCTTAAATATTATAAATTAAATAAAAATGTCATTCTGTTGGTGGACAGTGGTATTTGTTGATCTTTTCTGTCCAGTAATCTATTATATTAAACATCTGCCATGGTTTGGCATCTGGTCAATAAGTAATAATAAGCATAAACAACAATTAAACTGACCTCTCCGACGGTGTAGCCTAGCTGTCGAGCACGAACAATCATCTCCATCTGGAAAACGTAGCCTTTAGACACACACCGCTCCACCAGGCGCTCCAGTACCTCTTTCTTATAGAGCCTGGGAGAATAAAAGTAATATGATAAACAACAAACATCACCGCTGTCCATGTAGCTGAGAGTTATTCGAGTTTAAACGCACCACAAGCACACAAAACACGTCAGCTTGGGGCCATCGAGAGAGAGAAAACAGCTCTAGAACAAAAAACACCTCATACCTGAAGCTCCCCGTCAGATCCGATGCGCCCGGTCTCAGCAGCACCTGTGTGATGAAATTCGCCCCTCGGCTACAGAGAGACAACAGGAGCAGGGATTAGTGTGTAGAAAAAAAAGAGTAATAAAACCTCAACTTGATTGTAATTCTATATAGTACTTCTATACAACCTTTCCAAAAAGATCTATAACCAAAGATTTATCAATAGCTGCAGAGTATGATGCTAAATTCAGACTGAAGTCACACACACACTATATTTATTTTTAAAATTGATAATATTAATAATAATATAATAATACTAATAATAATATATAATAATACTTATTACTTATTACTAATACTTATTAACTGATGATCTCCTCATCATGGCACCTGTTAGTGTGTGGGATATATTAGGCAGCAAGTCAACATTTTGTCCTCAAAGCTGATGTTAGAAGCAGGAAAAATGGACAAGTGTAAGGATTTGAGTTTGACGAAGGGCCAAATTGTGATGGCTAGACCACTGGATCAGAGCATCTCCAAAACTGCAGCTCTTGTGGGGTGTTCCCGGTCTGCAGTGGTCAGTATCTATCAAAAGTGGTCCAAGGAAGGAACAGTGGTGAACTGGAGACAGGGTCATGGGAGACCTGGGAAACCTTGGGTCCTGCATCCATGTGGATGTTACTGTGACACGTACCACCTATCTAAGCATTGTTGCAGACCATCTACACCCTTTCATTGAAACAGTATTCCCTGATGGCTGTGGCCTCTTTCAGCAGGATAATGCACCGTGCCACAAAGCAGAAATGGTTCAGGAATGGTTTGATGACCACAACAACCAGTTTGAGGTGTTGACTCCGCCTCCAAATTCCCCAGATCTCAATCCAGAATCTGTGGGATGTTCTGGACAAACAAGTCTGAACCATGGAGACCCCACCTCACAACTTACAGGACTTAAAGGATCTGCTGCTAACATCTTGGTGTCAGATCCCACAGCACACCTTCAGGGATCTAGTGGAGTCCATGCCTCAACGGGTCAGGGCTGTTTTGGCAGCAAAAGGGGGACCAACACAATATTAGGCAGGTGGTCATAATGTTATGCCTGATCAGTGTCTATGTATGCGTGTGTGAATGTATATAAAATTTATTACTAAACTTTATACTCAGAGAAATTTATTCTAAATGACAGAAATTTAGATAAATTAGAAATTCAGTCTAAATGATTGGAAAAGTTTTCTCCACAGTGTCTCTTAAGTTAAAAAAGTTAAAACTAAAATCTTGACTGTAGCTTTGACACATGTGCACAGACATCTAACTACTGAAGACACGGGTGAGTCTGAAGTGCTTAAATATACAGCTAAATAAAAATGTAGTAATGAATCCACATAAGAGACAGTTAGCGTAAGGAGCAAGTCACCTAATGAGCTTCCGGCGTAGGTCCCATCCGTACACACCACCGTCTCCTCTGTACCTCGTTCCAGACACCAAATCATATCCACCTTCTTTCTGTTTTCTACACACCAAACAGAAGCAGTGTATATAATACAGAATACACAGTATAGAGTTCAAATGAAGTATAAAGAATAAACTGAGCTCAGGACTTACTCAATAAATTGTGGAATAAATTTTGGCTGGGGAAAAAAAATGACAGGAATAAACAACTGTGTTATAATACAGTGAACTCAAATATTTTAACAAGCACACTACAAAATAGATGATAGGTTACAGACAGGAAAAAAGTAATATTGAGATTTTCTTGATCCTTACATGATGAGACAGATCAGCGTCCATAATGATGATGAAGTTTCCAGTAGCATGCTTAATGCCATGAACATACGCAGTCCCTGAAACACAATTAAAACCCCTTTACACACTTCTACATCATGACCTCCAGTGCTCCTCATAGGATGAATCTGTGCCTGAGATGTTCCAGGAAAACTCCACCCTGAAACCGTTTTTTCACTTTTTTCAAATTTCATTTTACTGAAATATCAGGTTTCACTGTTAGTTCCTAAAAACAAAAAAGCACACACTGTATTTCTCAAGCATCTTTTAACAATATTTAGTGTCATACTTAGAGACATTGTAGATGTATGAGACATAACAAGAGCTGGACTCTTGGCCGTGCAAAATTATTATTATTCAGTAATATACACTATATTGCCAAAGTTTTGGGACACCCTTCAAAAAAAATTGAGTTCAGGTGTTGTTTTTCAGGGGTTGGACTCGGCCCCTTAGTTCCAGTGAAAGGAACTCTTAATGCTTCAGCTTCATACCAAGACATTTTGGACAATTTCATGCTCTTTGTGGGAACAGTTTGGGGATGACCCCTTCCTGTTCCAACATGACTGCACACCAGTGACCAAAGCAAGGTCCATAAAGACATGGATGAGTGAGTTTGGTGTGGAGGAACTTGACTGGCCTGCACAGAGTCCTGACCTCAACCCCATAGAACACCTTTGTGATGAATTAGAGTGGAGACTGAGAGCCAGGCCAATACTGGGACGTCTGCCTTTCCATGCACATGAATGTAACATGGAGTTCTCCCGCCCTTTACAGCAATAACAGCTTCAACTTTTGGACGAGAAGGCCTGGCTCACAATTCTAACAAAAGATGAATCTGGAAGCATCTATGTTTCTTCCCCCACTTTGTAACTTAAATACAAGGCGTTTGAAAGTGACATGATTCTGTACTTCCCAGTGTGTGTAGTGTTGGAAAGGGTGAAAAACAGACCAAACTGTCAATAGATCTTTCCTTTAAAACCCCAGGTGTAGTTTCCGCTCACTCACCTAAACCTAACTTCTTCGCTCTGGGTCTCAGGACCTGAAAAAACACAACACAATTCAGAAAAGAAAGAAAGTTAGTAGTTTGCACCATCACTTCTCATGTAGTAATATATCAGTGTATAACACAACAATACAGCAGTATTAACTCACAATCTTATCCTTTCCGTAGATTTTCTGTAGCTGCTCCGCAATCTGTAGTGTCCCATCCGGGCTTCCGTCGTCGATCACAATAATCTCATAGTTGTAGCCGCTGTGTCCAATAATATATTCAGTTAGTTAGTTAGCTCGCATGCTAAAATAATGTGTAAAGCTAATACATACTCAAAACAGAATATTTTGACATTATGTGAAGCTTATCTCATTTTATTCTATGTGGCTTATATCGGTTAAACTTGTTTACCAAGCGCTCAGTGACAGCTCATCATTAACTAGCTACCTAAAGTACACCGAATATCAAATGGCTCCTCGTAGTCTACATATGCGCACTTCTTAGGGTATGAGATAAGTGAGTATACAGCCTATGTAGTGCCCTATATGCTCCCTTACACAACCATTTGGGATTGAACCATAAACTAGCAAACTACACCGAACAGTTCAGCAGCTTCGACAACCGCAACAATTACTTCACCTCTCGCCAAAATATTTCACCAGCAGCCACACGATCAGGGGCAGATTTTCCCGTTCGTTGTATGTCGGCAACAGCACGGAATATTTGTCAGCCTCTGCCGGGGTCTTCTTATTGCTCTTGCGACTCGCCATGTTGGACGGCTTTAACCACCGGATGTTTCCGTCACGCAGTTCCGGTGTAACCTACAGAGCTTCTCATTGGTTCCGAGAAGGAGCGTGTACTGATGTAGAGCTTCTATTCTAATAGGTTGTCTGTCATAAGGAATGATTATAATTTAATAATAAGTTTAATGATAATACAAGTGATAATGGAAGTGTATATGATTAAACTTTTTAACCTACACCATATGGCCAAAAGTATGTGGACACTTTCACACCCATCTGTGTTTGCTGGACATCCCTTTCCAAAACCATGGGGATTAATGTGGCCCTCTCTAGATACAACACTCCACTATTCAGAGAAAACATTACACTGGATTTTGGAGTGTGGCTGTGGGAATCTGTCAGCGTCAAGAGAATTAATGAAGTTGGGCACTAATTAATGAACTTGGGCAACTTCATTAATTCTCTTGACGCTGACAGATTCCCACAGCCACAGCCTAAGCTCAGTCAGCCTTCCAGTTCGTCCCAGAGGTGTTCGATGGGCTGTGGTCAGAGCGTTGTGGAGGCCACTCGAGGCCTTTCATACCAACCTTGTCTTTAGGGCTCTCGCTTTGTAACTGCCTGGAACAGGATTGGGCTTCTCAGTTCTAGAGAAGTGAAATTTCAATTAGTGTATAAGTCGTGCAATCACATTTGTCAGTTAATTTTCCCTCTCCAACAAGCACAGGAATATTTCCCCTCTGTAAAATCACCTACTGGATTATTACTCTCTCTCAGATCCCTGGTGCAAAATACATAATATAAATATAAAATATAAAATCTTTATAATAATCCACTCCACCATTTCATGCTTTAGAAAAATTTGAACTTTTTTCTCAAACACTTAATTTAGCACTTTATTACGTATTTATTTTGAAACCATTTTATTATTTATTTAAAAATATTCCTCATGTGTTTCTATCACACCGTACTAAACTCTGCATCAGGAGTTTTAGATTTATGATACTCCTGGTTGCTGAGGATGTGTTTCTGATAGATTCTTTTATAGATAGCATGCTAGAAGTCATGCTAAATCTGTTAAGTTTGCTAAATGGCGTGAATGTAAATGTAGATTTAATGTGAATTATTTATTTTTACCAGTTACAGGATACAGAGTGTACGGAGAAATTGTGTTACTCTGCAAGGAATATGTTGTGTACTAGCGACATGTCTTCTTTCCTGTTGTAGAAATGTTTTTATTATTTAAAATATAGTTTAATCCACACACTTTTACACTACTTTCAACATGCACACACACACATTTCAGATAGAAAAGTGAGTATTTAAATGTAGAACGAATATACATAGTGTATATTTTAGACATTTTAGACACTATCAAGTAAAATAGGCCTTATGCAGATCAGTAAGACATCACAAATTTATCACAGTCTTGTTTCATGGTTATTTTATACAAATCTGTTTAGTTTACAAATTATTTTGAGGCAGTTAAAATCAGAGTACACAAACAGGTGGTAGTATTAATATGCCTTCAACAACATTTCAGTAATAAACACACACACACACACACACATATTGTAGTGCATAAATACAACAAAGTAAACCACAGTATCAGTAAAACACCAGCCAAAAACATTCTCAGTGCGAAATTGGCATCTGCTCCTTGTAGCACATAATGAGTCCTGCTCAAGATATTTTTGTCTTGTGATCCATGGCACTGGTTATGTCCAGATGATTAGTGAAAGAAGAGAAAATATTATAATAAAACAGGTATAAAATGCCTGTACATGGCCTGTAAGGATGATCAAAATTTATATCAAATCTCATATCATCAAAATCTCCAAGAAAAAACAAAAAGTGGAGCCAGTCTGAAGGCTCATGCATTGAGGAAGTTCCTGAGCCAGCAAACAGTTTATAAATATGATAAAAACATGTCCTTTTGCACACAGATCCTTTTGTACATGACATCCTGAAGTGCCTCTAGAATATCTGCTGAAAGTTGTTCTCTGGTGGAACTGCTTAGATATAGTCCTGATGCTTGGATCAAGGCTGGTATCCATAGTATGGATCCTCTGAAAAATTCATGAATAATAGTATTATTTACAAGAGGACATGAACAGATGATGCACAATGTTTTTAGCAGGAAAGGAATCTATACGTACCTGCAGCTGGAGGGCCTCCACGATGACAACCACTGCTGTCACACACACCAGGGGGACCAATCTCACCTGGCTGTCCTACAGCTCCGGGAATGCCAGGAATACCGGACTTACCATCCTCACCTCGAGGGCCTGGTGTCCCCATCTTGCTTTCTCCTGGAGGTCCTGATGAAACCAATGCCAATATTCATAAGTATAGATTATCACACACACTCAATAGTCAGACAGTTACAGGTAGTCTTTAAGGCTTTGTGGTGATCAGATTAAATGACCCTTTTAACCCTTTAGAACATTTTGCTGACTGTGAAGTGAACTGAAATTTGCCAATCAATCTAATTCCCTCAACTGAAATTACAGCTACTTAAAGAAAAAGAAACAAAGCCGATCAGCTCTGTGCTAGATGTGGATCAAGCAAATTCCAGTGCCAGAAATACGATGAAGAAAGAAACTAACCAGATCCATTACTCTACAAAAACTGCAAATATATCTTTGAATGTACACAGATCAGCCATAACATTATGACCAGTGCCAGGTGAAGTGAATAAGACTGAGTATCTCCTCATCATGGTCCCTGTTAGTGGGTGGGATATATTAGGCAGCAAGTCAACATTTTGTCCTCAAAGTTGATGTTAGAAGCAGGAAAAATGGACAAGTGTAAGGATTTGAGCTTTGAGTTTGATGAAGGGCCAAATTGTGATGGCTAGACCACTGGATCAGAGCATCTCCAAAACTGCAGCTCTTGTGGGGTGTTCCCGGTCTGCAGTGGTCAGTATCTATCAAAAGTGGTCCAAGGAAGGAACAGTGGGACCGTGTGATCCGATCCAACAGACGAGCTACTGTTGCTCAAATTGCTGAAGAAGTTAATGCTGGTTCTGATAGAAAGGGGTCAGAATACACAGTGCAGGACGGGTCAGGGCTGTTTTGGCAGCAAAAGGGGGACCAACAGAATATTAGGCAGGTGGTCATAATGTTATGCCTGATCGATGTAGATGAAATTTGAAGTCACAGAAACACTAAGTGTAACCTTTTGAGTAGAGTTTGACCCACCGATGTTTAACAGATCTTCAGTGTATGGTAAATTGTTCAATTTTATAACAATCAACACAATGGTCATTTAAATAGACCAGCACTGAAGAAGCTATGATAGAATATTGGTGTACAGCTGTACATTGTTGTTGTCTGTGATGACAGTGACTTGACTTGATTTGAAAAGTAGATGTTAAACACACAAATCCCCGAGGTTTTTCAGACACTATATGATAGTACATGAACACTAGCCTCCATCTCCCACATGTTACAGATTATGTCTCTAGCAGTTTAACAGCTTATGAATTTAGTTATGAAGATTTGAATGATTTCAGTATCGCCATCATGTGTACTGGGATATTCTGCTCGAAGTGAAGTTATAACACAACAAACATGCAAAAATTCATCTCATTATGATTTATGTGGAGGGACATCACTGTCCTCTTTTTTGTAATGAAAAAGTTATCCAGTACTGAAAATGGCTATTTAATGGTCAACAGCAATGGTTACACAGCTCCAACACATGGCTTCAGAACATACAATAAAACTAGGTTTAAATTATTCAGTAACCCATTTGTTTTATTTAGCTTTTAAACAGAGCTTTTTATTCATAAAAACAACATTCTAATTCAGAGCTTCTTCAATTTTGAATATTTAATAAATAAAGTCTTTGTGTTTGTTCCTTTTTCATTTTTTAGGTGAAATACAGTGGTATTGGTGTCGAAAATGTTGTAATAAGACGTTACCTTGGAGTGTCTGATTTTCATACCTGGAAAACCCTTTATTCCTAGTGGCCCCTGTGCATTAGAGCCTGGATCTCCCTTCTCACCAGGTAAACCCCCACGTCCTACAAAAGAATTAGAGGTCAGTGTTGTAAGTGGACTTATTAATTACACCCAGAATGCCAACCCTACAGAGTCTACTGAAGTCTTACCCTGCTCACCAGGATACCCCGGTCTGCCTCTCTCCCCTCTGTTTCCTTGCCGCCCTGGAGGACCTCTTGGTCCTGGGGGTCCTTTACCACCTGGGATTCCAGGCTCTCCTGGAGGTCCAACAGGCTCCTCAACGGGCGCAGGATTGCGACGAATCTCATTCAGAAAGGCGTCTAGTTTAAGCACTTCGTCTACCACACGTTAACATAAAGGGTGAATAAGTGGACACAAGAAACCTAAACTACTTTACATCCACAAAACATTGTTTCTTCATAATCATATTTGAAATAGAAATGGAGCAAAGAAGAACTGTAAGAGAAGAAAAGGATTGTGTTTTGAATCCTACCATGCACTAGTTTTTCACAGGCCTGAGTGACAAGGTCGTAGATAATGGCCAAAGACTGTGGCTCTCCCTATTAAACAAAGCACAGACTCAGAAAATACCTCCAAAGCTTTCTTTCAAAATGATGAATGGTGAACATACTGTGCCTTTCACTTACCTTTTCTCCTCTCTCACCTTTAATTCCAGGAAGTCCCTGGGAAAAATAAAAAAGACATCAACTTTACCCTAGTATTCCAATCTAAAGAACCAAGGAGAATCAAATAAAACTGAAAAGACTGGACATTTATACACTAATCCATCCATACACTGATCCATCCATTTTTCGAAGTGCTTATTCTACATAGGTTCATGTGGAGACTAGAGTCTATCCCTGGGTACTCCGGCCACGCCCTGGACGCCAGTTCATCCCAGGGCGCACGTATTCACACACCCATTTACACACTACAGACAATTTATACTCAGAGGAAACAACCTGAAGCACAAGGGGAAACTCTGGCATGGGGAGAACATGCAAACTCTGTAGTCATAGCGTTCACTATTATACTTCATTTAGGAACTGAGGAGAAGGTAGTGAAGCTCTTAAAGCGGTTTTATGCTGCATGAGTTCAGCAGTCTTTTTAGATTATTACTGATCACACTGAACACGATGAAATCTTGGCTGAATTCTACAACAAACTGTGTGATAAAACCTGTTCAGCAGGTCGCATTGGATGATGAAAATCCTCTAACAATAGATCTGTGTTTAAAGAAAATGACTATGCTGTGTGATGTGTACATTATCAATCTGAATAATCCCAGCTCAAGAGAAGGGCTTTAAACAGAATGAAACCCTGAGAATAACAATAGTAATTAATTGTGGTAATGTTTAGAGTAACATGCTTTAAAGGCAAAGAAGAAAGTTTAATGTCGTTTGTGACTGGGTTAAATACATTCTACCTGCTGTTAACTTAACTAAACATTCTGTTTCTATTTCACCATCACCTCTACAGTATAGGTAACTGTCCCGTGACAGTTTGTGTTGTCCTTTGCCCCTCTCTTATTGGTGCTCTTATCCATTTTATTCTTTACCAAATTTCTACCTAATTAATAAGAAATTTCTATCATGTTAGTTAGAGCAACTTACAACTTATGTAACTGAACAGTTTAGGGTTTAGGGCCTTGCTCAGGGGCCCAGCAGTGGTATCTTTTAGTGGACCTAGGATTCAAACTCACAACCTTCTGATCAGTAGTCCAACGCCTTAACCACTAAAACTACCACGTCCTCGTTAATTACAATGTCTAATATTCCAAGTTGTTTCAAGTTGTACATTTAAGTAAATGATAAAATCAAATAAATGCTTAAAATGAGCAAAATTGTCTACCAATATTCCAATACACGAATAATAACTTTAAGCTTGAAATTAGTAATAAACAAAGAAAAAAAACAAACAAATAAATAAATCTAGAAGTAGGCTTAATCTGTTTTGAGGAGCCCGTGTTCAGTATTGAATTTATTTGTCATGTCACACTCCATAGTACTAGTTACTTGCCCAGTTTTGAGAAATTGCAAATTTTCACAAATATTTAATTTTTTTAATTCTTATTCTTATTATATTCTTTAGTTGTGCTGTCCTCTTTATCTCTGTATCAGTGTTATTGTGGAAAGGTGTAAATTGTTTGCCCAGCAGGGGATTCACACCCTTCCTCTTTCCCATTTCCACAGTCACGTTACTCTACATACAGAAACCCAACTGTATCCTGACTAATCTTATAACAAACTTATATCTGTTATCGTGATAAGGTATTTCATTCATGGAATGCTAGTGTCCTGTAAGAGACTGTTAATAATCTTACATTTAGTTTATTGTATTATTAAAATAGGAGATACACTATATTACCAAAAGTTTTGGGACACCCCTCCAGATCATTGAGTTCAGGTGTTGTTTTTCAGGGGTTGGACTCGACCCCTTAGTTCCAGTGAAAGGAACTCTTAATGCTTCAGCTTCATACCAAGACATTTTTGACAATTGCATGCTCTTTGTGGGAACAGTTTGGGGATGACCCCTTCCTGTTCCAACATGACTGCACACCAGTGACCAAAGCAAGGTCCATAAAGACATGGATGAGTGAGTTTGGTGTGGAGGAACTTGACTGTCCTGCACAGAGTCCTGACCTCAACCCCATAGAACACCTTTGGGATGAATTAGAGTGGAGACTGTGAGCCAGACCTTCTCGTCCAACATCAGTGCCTGACCTCACAAATGTGCTTCTAGAGGAATGGTCAAAAAGTTCCCATAAACACACTCCTAAACCTTGTGGAAAGCCTTCCCAGAAGAGTTGAAGCTGTTATAGCTGCAAAGGGCGAGACAACTCCATATTACATTCATGTGCAGGTAAAGGCAGATGTCCCAAAACTTTTGTCAATATAGTGTACTAGATAAATCTGACATTTTTACTAAGATGTCATTCAATACAATATATCATGCATACTGTATGTATTAAGACAAAGGTAGGATGATGAATTATATGATAAAATTTTAAGTGGACATGTGCACTCACTGAGGGCCCTACAGGTCCTAGTAGCCCCCGTTCTCCGACAGGCCCCGGGTGGCCTGGTAGACCGTGAAAGCCCTGCAAGAACAAAACAGGAAGCTGATTCTGTGAAGCTGTGATGGAAATTTATACCACAGTGTGAGTTCACATATCAAGCCTGAATGCAATCAATGTAGTTTTACTATCTTACCCTGGGCCCTGTAGCTCCTGGGGGCCCCATATTACCCTCAACACCTCTGGCTCCCTAGTGAGAAAAACGGACAGCAAGAATAAAAGAAATAAAGCAGGTAAAGAAAATAAGATTGCTAATTGTAGCAGGTGGGGCTGTGGCTAGAAGTGGCCCTGTATTGTGCAGTAATCTGCAGTTTGGTGGACAAACTGGACATAAGTGGACCAAGTGGACCTCACTCCCATGTGGATTCATTTCACAGCTAGGTATTTAGCTAGGTATAAAAAAACAGTCTTCTAACCTTGTTCTCAACGTTGTATTTTAGCTACATAACTACAGGATATGAGAACAAAACCTGTGTATCTTATTATCCGATCTGTGTATTTTGTTTTCTGGCCTTTGAAACAAATGCTAAACCCACACCAGAGTGAAGAGGGCTTGTATCACTCACACACACTCAATACAAAACCACAGAGAAACACCTTCTCTAGCAGGCTATTACTCTCTCTTACAGTGTAGAACTGGACGTCTCATTCTTTATTTTTCCGAGTCTAACACTGGACCATGATGACGTGTGACATTTGAACCAGCCGTTGATGTATGTGTATGAATTTTCCTGCAGTTTCTGACGTGACATTTTACTATATAATTACATGGTGATGCACATCAGCAGCTCAGGAACATCACATTATAAAGTAGTTTTTCTCCCATGAAGGAACACTCATCCTACACAATCTAACTCGAAATGTTGTTAAAAGGTAGACTTGCCTTAGGTCCAGGGTGTCCTTCTTCACCTTTGGGGCCTGGTGGTCCTGGTAAACCCTGTAATAAAGACAACGATAAAGGTTAAATACAAAGCATTATGTTTTTAATACAACCATTTATTTTCTGGTAAAATGAAGGATGCTGTAGGCTCACCTGGCTCCCGGGCCGTCCCATTTCACCTTTCTCTCCCCGAATTCCTGGAGGCCCCTAAAGAAACAGTCATACCAAAGGACGGCTTTATGTAGCTCTGTATTGCTCCTTAATGGCTAAAACATCTTCTTAAGGGCTGATCTTACTATTTTTCCCATGACTGTCATACCACGAGGGCCCATGGACCCCAGAGGACCTAATCCACCCTCCGGTCCAGCCTTGCCCGGGGGCCCCATTTCACCCTAGGGGAGAAGCAAAGAAAAGAGATGGCTAGTTATTTCACCATTTATAGTCACAGAAACACATCTGTAACTCTAAATATGACAAAACATTTATTTAATACCTTTTGGCCTTGCTCTCCCTTTTCCCCCTTTTGCCCACGAGGACCGGGCTTCCCCTGAGAAAAAAGCAGAATATAAACCCACATGAACCACAGATCAATAATAAATACCATATTTAATAAGATCTGTATGTGTTGTGGACACTTGCCGGTGATCCTGTATCTCCAGGGGCTCCTGGGATGTCGGAAGTGCATGTGCACGCATATGGAGGAGCTGGACAACTCTCCTCATCTCTCTACAGGAGCCAAAAGACATGAGCAGACTCATCACTAACACACACAGATCTGTCTGCTGTATGGGAACTGAACATTTTGGAAATAAAAATGAGTTGGTTTTCATTTTTTACCATTCAGTCATGCTTATTTATAGTGGTGTGTGTGAGACTGTGTGTGTGTGTGAGACTGTGTGTGTGTGTGTGCGTGTGTGTGTGTGAGACTGTGTGTGTGTGATTGTGTGTGTGTGTGTTATTGTGTGTGTGTGTGTTATTGTGTGTGCGTGTGTGTGTGATTGTGTGTGCGTGTGTGTGTTATTGTGTGTGCGTGTGTGTGTGTTATTGTGTGTGCGTGTGTGATTGTGTGTGTGTGATTGTGTGTGTGTGTGTTATTGTGTGTGCGTGTGTGTTATTGTGTGTGTGTGTGATTGTGAGTGTGTGTGATTGTGTGTGTGTTATTGTGTGTGTGATTGTGTGTGTGTGTGTTATTGTGTGTGTGTGTGTTATTGTGTGTGTGTGTGTTATTGTGTGTGTGTGTGTGTGTGATTGTGTGTGCATGTGTGTGTTATTGTGTTCTGTTTGTGTGTGTGTTATTGTGTTCTGTTTGTGTGTGTGTTATTGTGTTCTGTTTGTGTGTGTGTGTGTGTTATTGTGTTCTGTTTGTGTGTGTGTTATTGTGTTCTGTTTGTGTGTGTGTGTGTGTTATTGTGTGTGTGTGTGTTATTGTGTGTGTGTGTTATTGTGTGTGTGATTGTGTTATTGTGTGTGTGTGTGTGTGTGTTATTGTGTGTGTGTGTGTTATTGTGTGTGTGATTGTGTTATTGTGTGTGTGTGTTATTGTGTGTGTGATTGTGTTATTGTGTGTGTTATTGTGTGTGTGTGTGTTATTGTGTGTGTGTGTTATTGTGTGTGTGATTGTGTTATTGTGTGTGTGTGTTATTGTGTGTGTGATTGTGTTATTGTGTGTGTGTGTTATTGTGTGTGTGATTGTGTTATTGTGTGTGTGTTATTGTGTGTGTGTGTGTTATTGTGTGTGTGTGTTATTGTGTGTGTGATTGTGTTATTGTGTGTGTGTGTGTGTGATTGTGTGTGTGTGTTATTGTGTGTGTGTGTGATTGTGTGTGTGTGTTATTGTGTGTGTGTGTGTGTGTGTGTGTGGTTCCTCACCTGAGCAGGCAGGTCACAGCATGTGTCCTCAAAAGCCCAGGTAATGTTACATATAATCTCAAAAGACTGCACCTGGAACTGAGGAGAACATTTCAATTCAATGTGTTTGAATAACGCTTTTAACAATAAAGATGATCTCAAAGCAGCTTTACAGAAGTAGAAAATCAGAGAAGGAAAAAAAATAAATTAAAGCCATGATATACACCATGCTCTAATTATTATAATTATTATAATATTAACTGTTTCTGTAATGATTCCTTTGTGCCTTTGTGTAATGATTCATTTCTGCAGCTTACTCACAGCAGCAGAGCCGCTGCGTGGCCCTCGAGTCCTCACTAACTTGCCCAGCATCTCAAAGCCATCAATGGGAATGTTTCCTAGGGGACGAGCCGGTCTCTCACCAACCCTCTGACAGTCCACTGACAGGGATACACTCACCTGACTAACAGACAGGTGTATCTGCAATTCAGAATACACAAGAATTCAACACGCATCATCTTCATTTACACTGTAATTTACATCATCCTAATCTTTATTTTCCCCTCTCTTGCCCTCAGTCTCTCCTCACCTTGTGAAAGCTGCCATAAAAGAGAGTGTGGACTTGGGGCTGGTCAAAAGTGAGCTCCTGAACCTCTCCTCTGTAGTCCAGACTGAAATAGAGCAACACTTTCCTTTCAGCTGACAAACACACACACACACACACACACACACACACACACTGTCATTTAAAAATAATTTTTAAATATAAAATTTAAAATATAGATTTTTCAAAAACTTCACATTTCACAGAATAAACGAGAATAAACAAAACGCACAACAAATGAAAAGAATCTAAAACAGAACCTTGAGGGATGCAAAAAAAAATCAACAATCATTATGAAAGTATACACCGATCAGCCATAACATTATGACCAGTGCCAGATGAAGTGAATAAGACTGAGTATCTCCTCATCATGGCACCTGTTAGTGGGTGGGATATATTAGGCAGCAAGTCAACATTTTGTCCTCAAAGTTGATGTTAGAAGCAGGAAAAATGGACAAGCGTAAGGATTTGAGTGAGTTTGACCAAAAGGGCCAAACTGTGATGTCTAGACCACTGGATCAGAGCATCTCCAAAACTGCAGCTCTTGTGGGGTGTTCCCGGTCTGCAGTGGTCAGTATCTATCAAAAGTGGTCCAAGGAAGGAACAGTGGTGGACCGGAGACAGGGTCATGGGCGGCCGAGGCTCATTGATGCACGTGGGGAGTGAAGGCTGCCGGTCATAATGTTATGTCTGATTGATGTATTATGAACAATAAAAGACCCAGTAAGTATATATAAGCTGGTTATATTTCTAATATTTTCTGAAACACTTCCTAAATTTAGGGGCACGCAAAACATATTCCATTATATAATGTAATCCATAATCTGTGGTATTAACAGCAGTACAATCTGACCATGCCATGAGCTACACTGCTACAGGAGATCAGTGAGATTCAAGCTATTGGAGGGTTTAAACTTCATTAGCAGGACTTTGTTACTAATGCAGAGATCCATTCATTTTCTGTACTGCTTATCACACAGAGGGCTGCAGAGAGCCAGGAGTCTATCCCAGGGAAGTCTGGGCACAACCACACACACACACACACACACAAACACACATGTCTTTGGACTGGGGAGAGGAAACCAGAGGAAAACTATAACTCAGTTAACCAGTTTATATTTCTAGTCAGCAGTAATCTTCAGGCTGTGAGAGTGGGAGAGGAAGTCGTGTGGCAATTGTGCAAAACTGAAGCCTGTGAAAAGGTTTTTTTTAAAGCTTTTAAAATGTCATTGTTATTTTGGGAAACACAATGCCTTTTTTTCTTTCAGTTTATTTTTTAAAAAGACTGTGGTTTATAAAGTGGAAACGTCAGCTGTGGTTATGAAAAGTTATTTTTATGCAAATGCAGTTTCCTGTTTGTTTTGTATACTCATACTTTCACTCTAGAATCTTTGCAATGTTTAATAATTGAAGTCATGTAACGTTTTTCACAAAATAAATCATCAAGGTCCAGAAATCAACAATTCTTACAGCAAACAGAAATTAAAATGCAGTCTGATCTTATTTCTATCAGCCCTAGCAGCAAACAGATATCTATTCACTCGACAGGTTACGCAGGTTCTCCCTCCTGGCCAACACCGTCAGACTGATGGCTTTTTAATATAACACCGAGCAACATCAGAGCCTGAAGAGTGAAATATATCTCATTCCTGTTGTAAAATCTAGTCTGCTGTCAAAATACATCTGCATTGTCTAGAAAGGGGATTTTATTAAAGAAGCAGCATTCTTTAAGCCATGTATTGAAACAAAAGAGTGTATTAAGCAATTCCACGACATTTAACACAGAAAATCTAACCAAAATGGTCTGCTTTGGTCTTAAATGGTCTTACAACACTTCTATCTAAAACCACCATGTCATTTGTGCCTGTGAGAATATCAGAAAGAAACCTGTCTCTCTGTCACTGCATCCCAGGAGAAATA
This sequence comes from Hemibagrus wyckioides, assembly GCF_019097595.1. NCBI lineage: Eukaryota > Metazoa > Chordata > Actinopteri > Siluriformes > Bagridae > Hemibagrus > Hemibagrus wyckioides. The sequence continues at coordinate 762,373 of NC_080724.1, forward strand.
AAAACTTCCATAACTAATCCTCCTGTTATTTTTTTTTATAACTGAATCACTGACAATCCACGCCAAATTCTTGTTTATGCCAAAGCAAGTTTCTTCCTCTGGAACACCGTGCTCCAAATACACCTAACACCTATGATCACGACACGTTGTTATCACATACAGAAACAACAAGCTGTTCCAAAACTGATCTAAAGATGGAAGAGATGAGCATTTAATTAATCCTACTAGGATTTTTTACCTCTGTAGTATGTCTAGTTAGCTTCCTTGCCTGGTTTCTCAGAAAGAGAATTCTGTTTCCTGGTGTGTGTGAGATCACCGTCACTGATGGCAAGTATAAATGTTTTAATCATTTCTGAAGCATGTATCATATCGTTTCATGCAGCATCATTCTGTCTGTACTCACGGTCCACCACAACGCCCATTTTGGGCTGAAAATCGTTGTCCGTGAGCTGCCAAAGGGCAAAGGGCTCCTTGGGTGAGTCCTGCAGCAGGCGGAAAGCCATGCTGATAGTGTGCTCTGGAGAAAAGCCTGCTGGATGGATGAAGCTGTAATACAAGCCAAAGAAATTCAATGATTTATAAAATGCAGACATCCAGCTTTTTTTTGCATAGCATATTCACACTCGGGAAAGTTTTATCAATCCTCACCCCGTGCTTTGGGTCAACTGTACGTCTTTGTAGAGGGTGTAGCTGGGAAGAGTGCTGAAGATAAAAGGCTCAACTGAAACACCCTCCACTGTGGAGTGGGCTCTCTGAGTCAGACCAAATGCTTCCATCATGTTAAAGCCTGCAACACACACACACACACACACACACACACACACATATATCATTTTTCTGGGAACAGTGCCACAGAGTCACGTGGATCATCTTTCTTAATTACTGTGCAGAATTAAAATGCTGAGCAATGATTCGGGCGTTTACCTTTAATCACATTATTCCTGATTGTCATCTCAGGACACACTGTAAAAAGAAAATACACAGCACAGGAGATTACAACTGTTCATACGTTTATTCATCTTCAGTAATCGCTTTATTGTGGTCAGAGTCATGGTCAGGGTGTTGTATCCACTCCCTGGCCACATGGAGGGAATGAAACCTGCTGAAATACTCACTTTCCTTTTGTATAGGATGTAGTCTTGGAGGAACGTGTGCTCTTAGTGGTGCTGCAGCTGAAAAAGAATTCCAAGTCAGTAATCTGGTAAAAAAGCAAAGTGTATAATAGGAGGTGTGAGAGTTATTTTTAGGGCTGAATGAGAGTCCTACCTGTGGGATGGAGAATGGTGACAGCAGTGCTCTCTACTGTTCCCAGGCGGGAGTGCACACTTATTCGGTACACCGTCTCAGGCTGCAGCTCATAGAAACAGTGACTGCTGCTGGTGGAGTCTACTGTTTCCTCCTTTTTCTGCTTATCTGAGCCCAAATAACCACAGACAAAGAGAGAGAACATTTTTTAGTTTTTTATAGAATGAGAATAAATATCTGAGAGAGTGTGTGTCAGGGATCATTGCTGTGATTGATTTTTCATCAGTATGCTTTTTCTACCACGGACATACAAAGCTTAAAATGCTCCATTTTTGTGGCTAGGGCATAACTGACAAGGTTGCATACTCGAGTTGTTTTTGTTGTTGTTGTCATTCAGCTGCTTTCTATTAAGGGTCACCACAGTGGATCACAGTACACACTCTAGTGACAATCCAAATTTATTTCTAACAGGCTATTTGAAGGCAGTTTGAGAAAGGGGAGCGTACAGAGAATTACAGCAGTCCATAATATTCACTGACTGATAACTGCTTCATGTGAAATAAGTGCAGAGATCAAACTGTTACCTTCAGGATTCTGAAGCTTTCGGTCAGGAAAGTATAAAAAAGACATCAGCTGCTCTATGGCACATAGATGGAGTGTCAAAGCCTATGATTAGCCTGTATATGGACACATCGATGACCCCTGGTGTGGAAAAGTGTATAAATAGGATACAAAAACAGGTTGGTTCTGTTACCTCTGAGGGCCTGGATGACTATACGGTATGCAGTGACTGCTGCTACTGGCCTCCAGGACACACAGATACTCGAGTGATCTGACCGAACCACACTCACACTGCTCACACGTAGACTGGCTGGATTTATGGGGAAGAAATACAAGATGAGTGTGTATATCGGTGAGTATACAGCATGTGTATGATTTGTACTGTGCGAGTGTGTGTGTGTGTGTGTGTGTGAGAGAGAGAGAGAGAGAGAGAGACTGACTGGTTTTGCCCTGTGCTGAGGCACTGCCTCCCTCTCTGTTGCGGTATTCAGCAGTAACCTGTACACTGTACCGAGTGTCAGGGAGAAGAGACTGAAGAAGGACTCGTCTTTCACTGCCTGGCAACAACACCTAAAAGAAAACACCCCCCCCAAGACTACATTACCCATGATGCACCACAAATGACTCTGTGAGATGAATGTATATATTAATCAGTATTGAGTCTGAGTGCAGTGAATATCCCAAGAAAAGCTCAAACACCGATAAATTATACGTCTTAGAGATGCTGCCATTCAAAAAATCTAAATGTGTATAAAGACCTTGAACATCAGCATTCCCATGAAATGAAAGGAACAAGGAATACACAGTTCACAGGGAACACTCACTTTGTTCTCCCGTGCTTCTCCAGTTAAAGGAGTGTAGGACACATGGTACTGCAGCACATGAGCATTAGGAGGAACCCAGCTGACCAGCATGCTGACTGCAGTTTCTTCAGAGATGGACACACTGGTGGGACCTCCCCCAAACACTGAAGCAATACAAACAAATAAAAATATTCTAATGTGTTATCTGGAAGGCAGTGTTTTATGTTACAGGTTTTACATCCATCACAAATTCATAAAAAAATTCATGAACAGAAATGCCTGAGGAAAAAGAGTTATTGAGCCGTGGAATTCCATTTAAATAATGAGAGTGAATACAATAAAGTATGAGGCTAAAAGGTTTCCACTCCATTTCTGGACAGCAAAATGTGCCATTTTATTATCTTAGCTATTTCTACAGAGTAAACAATTAAAAATTATGAACAGAATTGAGTTTATTTTTCTTGACATTGCTACAGTCATCATGGTTAAGCATCACAACTTGTAAAGACATGACAGACAAACTGGAAGTAATGGTACAACGCTGAACAAGCAAACATCATCTGGCTTATGGTGCCACCCATCTACAAAATGCTTTTTCTAAATGCCACCAGGAAACAATCTGATTATCATATACTCACATGTGCTATATCTTATAGCCACAGCCTCACTCTGTGCTCCATCAGCGTACAGGGCAGACAGTGAGATCTGATACTCTTTATTATCCTCAACACCCTCCAGTGTAGCTCCTTCACTCTTCCCATCCACTTTCAGCTTAAAAATTAAACAAAAAAATCATTCCACAATGAGAACCTTTTATATTCTCCAGACCCCATCACATACTCACAGTACAAGCAAATCTACCTGGAAATTTGTACTCATTAATCATTACAGCATTTCACTCAGCGCTCATTCGATCAGATGATGAACACCATGGTGAGAGGTCACACTGACCTGACTCAGGTCTCCTCCACTCAGAGAGATCCATTTAATCAGGTAGGAGGTCACATCTTCCGCCGCCGGCTCCCAGTGTACTGTTAGCGTGTTCTCGGAGTAGTTACTGACCCGAAGCTCAGACGGAGCAGGTACCCTTACTGAGAATGTCACAAAGAAAGACTTGTAGTTGTAGTCAAGACTAGATCAACATATGTCATATATCTACATATGTGCTGTCATACAAAACATCCTTATTTGCCCTAAGAACCACACTGTATACTGGTTAGTGCTATTTTATAGTGCCAAAAGTTTTGGGATGTCTGCCTTTACATGCACATGAATGTAATATGGAGTTGTCCCGCCCTTTGCAGCTATAACAGCTTCAACTCTTCTGGGAAGGCTTTCCACAAGGTTTAGGAGTGTGTTTATGGGAATTTTTGACCGTTCCTCTAGAAGAGCATTTGTGAGGTCAGACACTGATGTTGGACGAGAAGGTCTGGCTCACAGTCTCCACTCTAATTCATCCCAAAGGTGTTCTATGGGGTTGAGGTCAGGACTCTGTGCAGGCCAGTCAAGTTCCTCCACACCAAACTCACTCATCCATGTCTTTATGGACCTTGCTTTGGTCACTGGTGTGCAGTCATGTTGGAACAGGAAGGGGTCATCCCCAAACTGTTCCCACAAAGAGCATGAAATTGTCCAAAATGTCTTGGTATGAAGCTGAAGCATTAAGAGTTCCTTTCACTGGAACTAAGGGGCCGAGCCCAACCCCTGAAAAACAACCGCACACCATAACCCCCCCTCCACCAAACTTTACACTTGGCACGATGCAGTCAGGCAAGTACCGTTCTCCCAGAGGTCTGCAGCTATTAATTCTGTAGAAATTTGGTGACTTCTGTGCACTCTGTGTTCCTCAGCATGCGCTGACCCCGCTCTGTGATTTTACGTGGTCTACCATTTCATAGCTGAGTTGCTGTTGTTCCCAACAATTGCTTCCACTAACAGTTGAGCGTGGAATATTTAGTAGTGAGGAAATTTCACGAATGGACTTATTATACAGGTGGAAACCTATCACGGTACCACACTTGAATTCACTGATCTGAGAGAGACCCATTCTTTCACAAATGTGTGTAGAATCAGTTTGCATGTCTAGGTGCTGGATTTTATACACCTGTGGCCATGGAAGTGATTGGAACACCTGAATTCAATGATCTGGAGGAGTGTCCCAAAACGTTTAGCAATATAGTGTATGCATCTGTCCTGGAGTGTATTGTACTGTCTGTTTACAATGTGGTTTGTCTTGCACTGCTTGCACAAGGTTGCACTTTATGTGATCATTTTAATTTTAAGCCCTTAGTTAATATTATGTATCTCTGAGTCAGTATGTAGCCCCCGGGTCCCAGAGGAATGTTGTCTTATTTCACTGTGTACTGCATCATCTATATATAGTGATATAAATATATAATATAAATATATAAAATGGCAACAAAAGCTTCCTGACTTCTTCTTGACTTACAGGAGGATTGCATGATGCTTTAATCAATTCTACACTAATGACAAAGCAAGTAACGTACATGTAGTGATGTTACCAGTGAGTGCAGCAGACAGGCCTTTTACATACAGGGACTGCACAGACACCAGATACTTGGACAGAGAAGATAGATTCTGCAGTAAGACAGTGTTTACACCTGCCACCTCCACCTGAGAGAGTGAGAGAGAGAGAGAGAGAGAGAGAGAGAGAGAAAAACATCACATAGAAAGAGTTGATGTTACATTCACAAGTCCAAAAATAGATGTTATTCTCTGAAACCGTCACATCCTATTTCTTTCTTCACATCTTGTATCCAACTGGAATTCAGCTAATGACAAAATATGGAAACTGTAAGGTAAAACCATCCATCCATTTTCTATAACCACTTTATCCCTAATTAGGGTCAGGGGGATCTACTGGAGCCTATCCCAGCACACATTGGCGAAAGACAGGGGTACACCCTGGACAGGTCACCAGTCCATATAGACAGACAACCACACACACTCACTCCTATAAGCAATTTAGAATGACCAATCAACCTAATGTACATGTTTTTGGACTGTGGGAGGAAACCGGAGTAAACCCACACAGACACGGGGAGAACATGCAAACTCCACACAGAAAGGACCCTGTCTGTTCAAACCCAGGATTCAAACCCAGGACCTTCCTGCTGTGAGGCAACAGTGATAACCACTAAGCCACTGTGCTGTCCAAGGTAATTGTGTTGAAAATCTATACTGTATGTGATACATGTTCAAAGCATTTGTGCATTCAGGATGTACCTTACAGATAAACACATACCTGAACACACTGAGTTATTAATGTGTTGGTCTGACTGATATTTTTTGGTCCAGTACATTTGAGCAAAGTATTGTTGAAGTATAATGTGCCTGCTATATGAAATCATCTGTGAGATCTTTGTTAGTAGCTAGTTTCTTTTAGTTGCTTTGCATTACACAAGTCTGTTTCATTTGTGTAACTGTCATCACACAACTGTAATCTGTCTGAATATGTGGTATTTGGGATGTGGCAGTTTAGTAGTTAAGCTGTTGGACTACTGATCAGAAGGTTGTGAGTTCCAGGTCCACCAAGCTGCCACTGCTGGGCCCCTGAGCAAGGCCCTTAACCCTCAATTGCTCACTTAAGATAAAAATGTAAGTCGCTCCGGATAAGGCGTCTGCTAAATGACAGAAATGTAAAAAGCTTTATTCCTCTACCTGTTTGACATCACTCCCATGATTTGTGCTGTAGGTGACACGATGGGCAGGAACGTCAACTGCCCCAGGCACCCAGGTAACCTTAAGAGTGCTGTGACTGACCATAGGGAACTGCAGACTGAGAGGAGATGGTAGTGGAACTGCAGAGAGAGAGAGAGTGAATCTCTAAGCCAACACTGTGTATGTTGGATGGTTTATGTTTCTATATATGAAGTATAAGTATTTACATGTGGTAGCAATAGCAGTGACAGGATCGCTCGGTTCATCCTCGTACAAAGCGTACACAGTGACCGAGTAGTCTGTAGAAGGTATCAGACCTCGCAGCTCTACATCCGTCTCATCAGCTCTAAACTTCTCCTGCCATTTACACAACACACACAGATACAGCTGCTCTTCACATGCCTCAGAACACACACCACACATTCACAACATGGTGATGAGAAAAACTGCAGTGAAGTATCTGAGCTTCATTCACATGACCACGAGGAAAAAAGGTCATATTTTGTATCGCTAAAGATATCAAAAGTGAAAAAGGAGAAATTTTATTTTAATGCTCTTGGCAGGTAGTCAGCTAAGGAAATGTTAGAGATTCACTTCAAGTAGGGTTAGAAATACACTATATGGCCAAAAGTATGTGGACACCTAACCACCTGATACCCTTAGGTATCCATTTCAAAACCATGAACATTAACATGGAATTTTTTATAAAAGCCTAAATTGTTCTGAGAAGGCCATTTAGATGTGATGATAATGTGATTGTGTTGATTTGTGCTCATTCAGGCACAAGAGAATTAATGATGTCAGGTACTTATATCAAGTGAGAAGACCAGGTGAATATTCCACGTCCAAGTTTATCGTAATGCTGGGTTTGAGGTCAGGGCTCTGTGCAGGTCACTGGAGTTCTTCCATCAACCTTTGGCAAACCATGTCTTCATGGACTTTGCTTTGTGCACATGGGCACTGACATGATGTTTTGACCTCTTAGATTTTCTCAGTGAAGTGAAATTTAAAATTTTACACAATAGACAAATGTGTGCTTCTAAGTTTGTGGTAGCAGTCTGGGGAAGAACCAGATATGGCTGTGATGGTCAGGTGTCTGCATACTTGTGGCCTTGCATTTCCATGTCATTTTGGGACAATAGTGTACACACTGTATTCTTAAAGCAGAGATTTCAAATGGTAAATAATACAATGCTACTATAACCATTGGCATACAGCTGACCCAGACTGACCTCTCGAGCATCATCAGGTTCTCCATCAGTGAGAGCTGAGTAAAGGGCCATGTACTGAGTAGCCCCATGCGCGGGCCTCCAGCGCACCCGGAGACTGGTGGGAGAGGATGCGGTGACCTCCAAAGACTCAGGCATGGCCAGCATTGCTGTGGAGAATAGAGGAGGTGATGGAAGAGATTTGGCGAATGGTTTGAGGTTAATAATGATTTTATGAATGATTTTTACATAGAAACTCACATGTAGTGAAGATGCCTCTCAATGGAGACCCCACATTGTCCTCATATACAGGAAAGATTGACACATGGTACTGTGTCTGTGAGGACAGTCCAGTCAGCATCACTGTGGAGTTTGACCCCTTCACCACCACCTGCAGAAACACAGCAGTGAGGAATGGGGAATACAGCTTAGGTGTGTTTTGGTGTATTACGATTTCTGCTCAGAATCATACATATTCAAAAAAAGATGAATTTTAATGACATATAACTCTACAAACATTCTTTAGTGACACAAGCTTGTGTGCACCAGCTCAACTTCTTCAGCAAATGGAGTTAAGTAAATAAGTTAGCTGAAGGCCGCGCATCAGACCAGAGACTAGCCACAGGGTTTACAGGTCTGGATAAGTGACTAACTTTGCAAAGCTAAAAGTAATGTAAATGTACAGGTATACAGACATTAGTTTGGACATAGAAGCAGTAATTTTAGAAGTTGAAGAACATTTTCCTCTCATTTTTCTCTCTGTCTGCTGTGAGGGAGGGTGAAGGCTGACATGAAGTATAACTGTGTGCTAGAGATACTGGACTGTGATCCTCCTGAGCAGTAGAGATTCTGTCCAGGCTGTTAGTTGTATGTCAGACTCACCTCCTGTGGGCTCTGTCCCTCACTGCTGTGGAACACCACCCTGTACTGCTGCACCGCTCTGTCCGGACTCGTCCAGCTCAAACACACTTCTTTGGGACCCAGCTCAGAATATCGCAAATCTGTGGGACTCGGGTAGGACAGCCCTGGGTCTTCAGTGGGATGTGCACGTCCTGCTCCAAACACACACACACACACACTTGTGTCAATTAGGCCTGCAGTGTGATTAAATATAAATTTGTGCAGAATACAAAGACAATTATCTCAGAAAAGCACTACATGTATAAATGTCAACTTAGTTGAATATGACCGATTTAGCTGCTGATTCATTATGAACACACTCACATAATGAACATATGGTCATGCCATACTAGCCCCTGCATGTGTTTATATGTCACAAAAAGAGACATTGCTTTTGCATATTTTGGAAGATCAGTGATTTTAAGAAATGAGCAGAAGTCTGCAGTACTGAAAATCCACACACAGGTAAGAATAGGTCACCTTATGCAGATTGTTATTGGTGCACTAGAAGTGACCTCATATTACTGTCCGTAAGTCTTTGTTTAGTTTGTGATAAAAAAAAAAAACAGAAAACAAAACAATAATAATAACTCTACATTTCATTGGGTCATTAATAAACGCACTTGTTTTACTACGTTCCTCCATTTTCCCACACAGGATGCGCACCAGTCGGCCAACCAGTTTACTGAGCAGAGGGAAATCGTTTACATTATACACGTTCAGCTCCAGAGGCTCAGACGCTACCTGTTTCAGCTCAGCCTCATCTGCATTCTTTACACCTGATAGAGAGAGAGAGAGGGAGGGAGGGAGATGGGGGGGGAATAGAGGGGTAGAGAGGGAGAGGGGGGGGGAGAGAGAGAGAGAGAGAGAGAAATAGAGAGAAATAGAGGGGGAGAGTGGGGGGGGAGCAGGAGAGATAGAGAGAGGGAGAGAGAGGAGAAAAGGAACAAATCAAATCACACAAGAACCCAGTATCATTCCATTAAACTATTTTAGGAAAGTAAAAAAAAATCCTAGTAATCTACAGACCCACAGAGATGATCTCCACTCCTGCATTCTTCAGTCTACTGGCTGCAGCAACGGCATCATCCTGAGATTTACCATCGGTCAACAGCAGCAGAAATTGTGGGGTATCTGACCTGGCTCCGACCTCTTCCTTCAAATTCTCCTCTAGGACATGAATGAGAGCCTGACCTGAGACACAAAACACACAGTAATGTCACCACAGGTGGAACTCTGAAAATCTTCGAAAAGAGGAGGTTTACTGATGTGGTGAGGAAGACATGCAGGGGGTGGGTGGTGTGGCAGAGGAAGATTCAGAGGACAGAATGTGATGGAGAAAAACGATCCTCTGTGGTGACCCCTAAAGGGAGCAGCTGAAAGAAGAAGAATATCAGGTGGGTAATTTCATACCCTCACGTGTCCCCTGCTCGTCATGTGGTAAACACTTTAGTTCACAGGAAAAGAAAGCTACTTATGCCATCATGTTCATTTACAGCCACCCGGAATACATGAGTTTTATAACAGAGCTACAGCTGTTTTTAGAAAGTATTTGTGCCACACCCACATTCACAACCTTCACCTGCCCTTCCTCATTTCTGCTGGGACTTGTCGTAGGGACAAAAGATACGCAGAAAAGATTCACATCCGTGAACATGGAAAACAATCGTAGATAAAAGTGTCCTTTGTAACAGAGAGCTAAATCTGTTTAAAGATGCTGTGTTCACCTGTGAAGGTGTTCCCTCCCTTGTATCTGAAGTTTCGGACCGCGTCAAGGAGCTGCTCTTTAGATGTGAAGTTATTAAGCTGCCACTCGGTGCGAGGGTCTCCACTGTACTGGGACAGAGCTGAAACAGACAGTCAAAAAGATTTATACTGCATTCAACCAAACATTTCCAATAACTGTCTTGTGGTGGTCAGGGACACCTGTCCATCACATGACACCTTCTACACCTTCACAGATAGAGATGATTTTATGGCAGTAATTAGATTGTAGACCTTGAGATCCTGATCTGAGAGCGTAAAGTTTTATTTTAAGTTTATTTTGATATTTTGGCTCACAGATAATATTCATGAATGTAAATTTGAAGTCATGGGAAAGTAAGGTTCCACGGTGTGAACCAACACTGAAAAGCATATACATGTGTTTAATTGTGCATGAATCCATTTTCAGTGTTACAGTCTTTTTAACAAAACATCAGAACTTTAATTCTACCCTAAAATTACTCGTTGACGTGAATTAATGAACAATAAAAAAATGCTTATTTTAACTGAAAAAAGCTTCATTATGTCCGTGATGTTTGGTGAATTGTGCTAGAAAGTCAGGTCACTCTTTTGTGGGTGAAAATTTTGTAATGAAGATATTTTGTGAAGGTTTCTTTCTAACAAACATAGAGAATGACAAAAATGCTTGATTTGTGCTGCAGCTTTTTTATTGTAAATTTGCAGTGCAGTTTGCTGAATCTTTCGTGTCTCAACTGGAGAAACTTTAATCACATGATTATTAGCAGTAAAGACAAATGTAAATACTCTGTATGATGGTTATACTCATCTTCACTGCGTGTGTATCATTGAGCTCATGTACAAATAAATATATTTACATGCATGTTAGTATTAGTTTGCACATTTGAGCATTTTTGTTTGTGAATCCTGATTTAAAATACAGTATTTTCTGTTTCTGAATCTGTGGTGTGGCAACGCTACTGTCCCGTGTGTTGTTTCTGATGAAATATAAACACTTCTCGTGAATAAACCCAGATTTTATACTCTACTGTAGATCATTAGCAGATTTTATAATCTACTTCTCTGTAGATCCCTTTCTTAAAAGTTTCCTAGGGTTATTGGTACACACCTTATGAACAAATCATTCAAAACACCGTTTTTCAGAGTTTTCAGGAAGCTGTGGTGATTGAAATGAAGGATGGCGTAAAAACAGTGAAGTGACGAGGCCTGGCTCACCGATTTTCACTCCGTACGGGCCGATGTGAAAGGGGGTGACCAGGCCCTCCAGGAACTCCCGAACCTTCTTGAAGTTGGTGCGTCCAATACTCCAGGAGCCATCTACCAGCAGGACGAGGTCAGCCTGCACCCCGGGCCTGCACTCGAACGGCTTGTGAGAGGATCCAGCTGGACACGTACAGTACCAATGAGAGGTAAACACCTGATTGTGTCTGAGATTTAACACGTGAAGCAGTTTTACCACAAAATGAACCACTAACATGCAACATAGATGTTTATTTGTCTCAGAGTTTGAGAGTGGAAATGGAAATTTTAGAAGTTCTAATGAAACTAATGAAAAGTACTTTTTAGATTAATCTATTAACCCAATAGTGTGTGTGTGTGTGTGTGTGTGTGTTCCCATGAGCTACATGGAATAGCCACATTTTGTTTTTCAATCTTCTGAATACATTGTCCAGCTCTTTTTTATGTTTTAGGAAACCATAAGTTGTAAATCAGCTGTAGATTAAATTAAAGCAAACTTCTTTAGCTCTCTAGACTTTCTGAACCCTGGTGATTTTCTGCTTTTTTAAAACTAGAGTTGTATTGGGAAGTTTCTTTCTTCTTTTTTGCAATGAAACAGTGATAATTATTATTTCATGCATACTGTTTTATCCTTTTTTACTCACAGACAATACAATAGGTATTTAATATAAACAATACACAGACACAACATTCATACTGTATATCACACATATTGTTTTTTATATCATGAAAAAAGTAATATGAATTAAAAGAAGATCAAAAATATAAAAGAAGTGGGATTTGAGTATAAACAGTTTGTGAGTGAGAGGTTTAATGAGAAATTAATGTGCAGTCATCCAGAGCTTCTTTAAAAATCTAGATGTTTAGTTTAAGATCTTTATTTAGATCATGTCTGATTTATACTGAAGTTTTATATGAGAAATCGGTTTAGTTTCGATACTCTCTGTGTATTTTTTACAGCTACAGCCTACTGTAACAACAAAAAAAATATGTCATGATTTGGAATGAAAATCAACTAATACTAATACTAATAATCCCAACACTGTTAGTTTACAGTTTGAGACGTTTGTTCTTTAAAATATACTTTCACAGAATTTTAGTAGTTGAACAATTCAGTAGTGGACAATTCAGACTTTAGAAAAGTCATTAGTTAATTAGTCATTAATCAGAATGATTTTTTTTGTCAGTCATTTTGAAATATCTGTGGAATTCCCCTTTAAACACACAGCAGAAGAAAGCATGCCTCAGTGAACTTGGCTTAGTGAGACGTGAGGCACATGCTGCCTCTACTGTTTGTAAACCCTCAGGACATACCGAGAGAGAAAAGAGGCCTTGAAAATTTTAGGCCTTGATTTACTCCTACCCAAAATAAGGAGCAGTATTGTGTGACTGCTCTCAGATAAACTGTACACACAAATTGTAGGTGTGTTGCGGGTGACTTACAAAAAATAGCTGTGCAAAGTATGAGAAGAAAATATTTAAATGAGACACGTTTTCTTATTCTTATTCACAGGCCGAAGGCAGGAAGATTGAAATAGTGTTCAGTATATGAAAAACATTTATAAGTGTAGAATATACATACGTGTGGCTGACATTAAAAAGGAATTAAAGGAATTGTAAAAATGGGATCATTTTGTCTTTAACTGGCAGAAAGGGGTAAATGTAATCTAATGTAAGATGACTTAATCTGTGGAATTTCAGGCTTAGGAAATCACACTGAATGTGCAAAAAGTAATAGACTTGTGTTAACATTGCCCTGTATTATAGCAAAGTCCTAAAATGTATATTAATTAAGTCAAACATGCAAAATGGACAAAAAAACATTGTCCTGCTCAGATGATGGTCTTCTCCCTGTTAGTAATGTTATCCAGTTTGGAGGCCATTAGAAATCAGGGCTTTAGTGTTTTAGGTTTCATTAATATACCTTCATTATCACAAGTAAGAAAAATTATTCTATCTTAAGATATTATTATGAAACAAAGTGATTCAAAACTTTGCATTTTCCTTTTTGAATATGATATAAATATTCTCTTTTATATTAATATTCCGTTATAACTGTACCTCCTCTACAGAACATTGAGCATCCCAGGGATATAAAGGGGGGATGCAAATCTTTCGTTGAAAAGTTGAAAATACTGACTGCTGATTTTTTTTTGCACTGCTTCAGTGTTGAGGTGATGTACTGCTGGTGTTTTTATACCTGTAACTGGGCTGGTTTTTCTCACTTTGTGCTCCTCCTCTGCAGGTTTCCCTCTGCTTTCAACCTTCTCGTCTTTTGTCTTTGTACGGTTTCGGTCTTTCTTCTTCTTTTTCTTGTCTTTGCCCTTTTCGACCTCTTGTTCCTCTTGATCAGTAACAGTAGGAGGTTCTGGACATACAGACAGATATACAACACTAACACTTACAGTATCCTGTATAGTCCTGCAATGGAAACCAGTCCAGACATTCACTAGGGCCACAGTAAAGTGTTCAATGTACAAAACCATATAAAACACATGACAGGGTCTGTAATGAGGATTCCCTCAGCCTCTGAACCGTGGACTTCAGGGTCGCTGAATAACCCAATAATGAGACAGAAGGCTGATTGCAGGTATTTGACGCCACAGCAAAGCTGCGCAGTTAATGCAAGAGCAGATACCATTCGAACCATCTGTAGCTCCTACAGTAAAACACGGCTAATAACAGAGGAGCGCCCAGGAAGGACTCAAAGACGACATTTAAGACACTGTAACTCGTCCCAGGTGAGGTAACTATAATTTACTTCAGAAGCTATTATACTAGCCTTTTCCCACACCTTCAATAATTTACTGCAGAAAAACTTTGCTGTGTTCTTCCTATAGTGCCTTGGGTGTTTATTTTTTGTTTGTTTTAAACTGCACATACTGTATATGTATATAAAACATGAATCTATAAATAAAAAGTGGCACAAATCCTTAATAAATGAATCCCATCGCTTCGAGGTGATATTCAGTGAAAGTGGTATATTTAGAGAATTTCTTTTTCTGACAGCGCTTTTCTTTGTGTCACTCATCACAGAATCTCACCGAGGCTTAAACAGGCTGTTCACTCTCAGAGAAAAAAAAACATTCCTTGAGGGTGTTTTGGATATTGTTCTTATCTTTCTTATCTTTCAGTAGGGCTACCTACTGTTCAGTGATGGTTCTACTTGGAAACTTTCTCTGAAAGAGAAACACTGTGCTGTAAGGAGTTTTCATGTTTCCCCAATAGAAAATTTTCAAGAAGTTTTCAAGAAAACATTTTTTTTTACCTCTAAATTTATGCTTTTTTTTAAAGTGCACAGTGTGATCTGGTGGTTTTTTACCTATAGTGGTTGGCTCCTGGTAGAGAACAGTGGGCAGTGACTCCAGAACCTCAGTGGCATCGTCCATCTCACCAGAGCCTGAGCCCATGGTCTGGACCTTCCTCTTATGCTTTGGGTTTCCATTGCGGGCCTCCTCCTCCTCCCTCAGCACATCAACTGACACACACACACACACACACACACACACCAGGAGGAAACAAATGAGTGGAGAAAAATTAAAAATACTTTCAAACAGGTCTAGTGCGGGATACAATTATGCAGTTTAACATCCTTTCATGCTCAGTCGCATGCAGATAAATGACGAGCAGGCCCACATGACCTCGGGTTTCGATGAAGAATACAAGATGAAAAGATCTATGTGACTTAGAAAAACAGTTCGTTATTGGGTCAGGAGCATCAGGTCAAAAAGATTCATCAGCTGGCCGTGTTTCAGCAGGAACAGTGAATAAGGTGACTGTGTGTTCGGTTTTTTTAATTCATCAAATCTAAAGTAATAACTGTGAATTAACATTTGTAGAAAATATATTCTTTTACATTTTTCCACCTAAAAAATCAGTAAGATAAGTAATTTGGCTAGAGAGCCTAGATATTTGCATACAACTGTATTATATTACAGGTTATTTTATAATAAGAAAGTAAACAAAAAAGTGTAATCTCGATATGAAAAAGTAAAAACTCTACAATCTCCAGTAAACACTGCATTTCTACACATCAGACTAATCTGGTCTGAACTGGGCTTCAGTTTTAAATTTATTTTCCGAAACACAGAAAATGATTCAACTTTAAGACTAGTCTTATCTCCTCAGAATACCCTACAGGCAGTTCAGTCACATGGAAAAACTCTGGAAAACTCTGGATATTACAGCTGAACACGGAGGAACAATGGAATTCTGAGCTAGCTAAGCCTGCCTCCAAACTGTACTGCGTGACCCGCGTGTCTGAACACGCACAACTCCAAAAGGCAACTAGAAAAGTACCACACACACCCAGGCTCTTCTCCCCAGGTACAGATTTGTCATGCCATAAAGAATACACACAGTGCAGAATAATATCTGTCTCATCATGCAGGCAAGTAATAAGACAGTGTATGTCATTATTAACTACCTTCAGGGTGGACTGTCCAACATTTTGGATCCTAAAAAAAGAGCATGTATACTTTCTGGCACATTGATTTTTTTTTTTTTTTAGGTGATTTAATGCTAAGTAAAGATTTAAATGATAGAGACTGATAAACATTCCAAACGTCTCTGTTCTGCTCTATAAAAACACAAATGTCTTCTGGACTTTCCTTTCAGTGTGTGACAGAGCCTATAATTCTGCAGGATTCCAGCAGCTCCACTCAGTCATTTACAGACAGAGCTCATGAAAGGGAATGTAGTGTTTACGTGTGTGTGTGTGTGTGTGTGTGTGTGTGCATACCAACATACATGTGTAGCCTATGTTGAGGATGATGTATGTTATGTTTGGTGGTGGAAAAGGGATGTTGAACTGACAGGCCCAAGGCCTACCAGGCATTCAGAAATTCCTCAGCATTTACAGTATATGGAACAGGGACTGAATCATACTTATGGATAATTACTGCAGAGTTACACATCAGTACACTAATACTATACACAATACTAACATAATTTAGTACAACACATACTAATCAACAAGCCTACTAGCTGCCTTGTGTCCCTAAGTAAATATGATATGTCCTGTTTTTGGCACTAGGATTCACTGATTTTATTTATGATGTAGTCATGAATCATTGGTTTGGTTAGGTGTGGCATTTTATAAGATTTCTGACTTACTTGTGAAGCGTCTTTTAGCGATGAGTTTCTCCACAGTTCCATTGAGCACCAGCACTTGTAGAAGGTACTCCTGTGTGGAGTCCAGACCTGCCACAGTGGCCCGTCCACGTGTTGTGGTCAGCATCAGTTCTGGCTGAGGAACTTCTAGAAGATGTGAACAGAAACATGATAAACAACAGCTTATTATACACTACATGGTCAAAGGTATATCACATCATCTGCAAGCCTTCCTCAAACTATTACCACAAAGTTTTTTAGAATTCTTTTTTTTATTTTTTACAATTTTTACAATTGTCTAGAATGTCTATGTATTTTATAGCATTAAGATTTCCCTTCACCTGAACTAAGGAGCCCAAACCTGTTCCAGCATGACAAAGCACCTGTGCATAAAGGTCCATAAAGACATGGGTTTTCCTGGTTGATGGTAAAGACCTTAACAGGCCTGCCCAGAGCCCTGATCTTCAACCTTACTGAACATCTTTGGGACAAACTGGAATGCTGAGCAATTTCACTAATGCTCTTATAGCTGAATGAGCACAAATCCCTACAGTGTAGTAGAAAGCCTTCAAACAGAGGATCAGCTTGATATAAATGGCCATGGTGTTGGAATGGGATGTTCAGCAAGGACATCTGAGCCAGTAGTCTGAAAGTCAGCTGAAGATTACAAGTTGAATATATTAGTATTAAAACTGTTCCTGTGTTCGGAACATCTTACAGTCATCTCTATACATCTGAAAACTTTTGTATTACGTTTCCTTAAACTGCATTAGACCTCTCTGAATCAGACTGCACACAGGAGGACTGAGGGAGAGACGATATAAAGATAAGAAAAGAGAAGGACAAAGACAGAGTGGCACTGAAGGGACGATGCATTCTGTGGTTATGGCCACAGGTGATAGCTGAGTAGATGCTTATCTTCATTCCATCACTGTTAAAAAAAGGACCCCCCCCTTCAGATCTGCTGAAGTCTGACATGACTGTAAGAATAAGCAGCTCGAGCTGAGAGACAAGATTAAAAGGAATTAAAGAGGAAAAACTGATTTGTCAGCTGATTGTCATAATTATGTAATATTAACTGCTCTGAGTTGTCTTTGGATAGAAAGTGTAGCAGCAGAACTCCAGATCCTTTCTGTTGGTTTATTCCTGATTTAATGTGGAATAAATAATATATTGTTGTACACACAGTAAATTAGAGCCTGCCTTTATTTCAAGCAAGTTCTGTCTCTCAAAATAGATATTATATCACTTTGATTTTTGATAAAGTATTTTGATTTGTTTACAGTAGACGTTGTACCTTATATGAGGTAATGTAGTTTAAGTTTTAAGGCTTTAGCTGTTCATTCTGGTAAATAGTTTAGCTTATGTTTAACTGGTGCTGAATCTGAAACTGAGAAATAAAATCAACAGTGCTGTCGTAACAAAACTAGTTACTTCCTGTTCTTCTGCAGGTGTGTGTGTGTTTGTGTGTGTATGTGTGTGTGTGTGTGTGTGTAAGAAGTGCCTTACCTCTGAGGCTGTCTAGCTCACTTAAGTCAGGAGAACTCTAGCCTGCAGCCAAAATATCTGCCTGAACTTTCTGACCTAAAATAGTCTTTAGAAATGCATAGTATGTAGCGCAACACACTAAATCATGAGAGTTATTAGGAAAAGTAATGTTTAAATAGTAAAACATATACAGTACATGATTATTTATAATTCCGGGTGGCCTCAGGGCCCTAATTTCGACATCATTTTAGATAGTGACTGAATATCCCCGGCAGTCATGGCAGCGATGACCCTGGTCTCAGCAATTTGTGGAATCTTAAATATGAAGCCCTAACCCTTGCCTAGAAAGAAAGGCAGAATAATGAAACATAAAGCCAATCACTGCAAGTTGAGATTAGTGTGGGTCCCACTTCAGAAAAAGAACCTGCCGTAGGCTGTTTCTCACCTGAGATTGGTCTAACTCTGACTTTGTATCCCTGCACAGGCCCCTCAGCCTCCTTCCATTTCATCTGGAGCCGGTCCTCTGACAAGACCGTCAGCTTTAATCGGCCTGAGGACATCAAGATGTGTCGGAAGTGGGATAGTAAGCAATCACAAATAATCACAAATAAACAATAGCACACAGCGGTCTAATAGAACGGTTCACATAAAGGACAAAGTATGTGGCTGCATACACAGACTACTCATGGACAAAAACCAGTCTGTAAATGTAAGACATGCATGGGTAAGAAGGTCATGGAGTGGGGTTTTGGGGGCGATGCTCAGTGGAAATGCCTCGAGATCAAAGACATTCACAGCAACAATATCTCAATGCCTTCTGTTTGCCTCTCCACAGAGAGGCTGTAAAACACTGGGCGTCTCTAGAGTTTCTCTCTTCTCTTTTCCTCCCTCAGAAAATCCTTGCTCAACTC
This sequence comes from Hemibagrus wyckioides, assembly GCF_019097595.1. Lineage (NCBI taxonomy): Eukaryota > Metazoa > Chordata > Actinopteri > Siluriformes > Bagridae > Hemibagrus > Hemibagrus wyckioides. The sequence continues at coordinate 781,264 of NC_080724.1, forward strand.
TGCCCTTGTCTTCAGCTCATCTGCATAATTTCCACACACTGTCTTCTAACAATTCTCCCTTTTTATTCTCATGTATCCATGTTCCTTGCTCTGCTCCAGCTGTCCTGACATGCTCAAAGCAGGCTCTTTACTGTCCTACAAGACCACAGAGACTCGAGGGGCACAGGAAATCCGTTTTTCAAGAGACTGAAGGTTAGCGCTGGCCACGTGACCCGAGTCCAAAAACAGATTTGCGTTAAATTGGCAGCGCTCTGACCTTCACTCAACCCTAACCGTAGCCTGAAGGCCTTTTTTGTGTTATGATGTTCTCTCGTTATCAGGGAGCAGTAATAGCACGAGGGTGGAGGAAGTCTGGGGTTGAAAAACAGCTGGCAAAAGATCAGATAACTTGTAAGATTTTCTTTGCCCAAGTAACACCAGGATCTACCACAGAACCAACAAATTAACAGGCCAGCATCATGGAGTCAGACGCAGCATGGGGAGTACTTAACAGGAAATATCCTGAAAAGAAGCAAAAGACTAAATGTAGACAGGGTTCCTTTAATTAAGAAAACTGAATATTTATAGTTCTCAAGGCAATTTCAAAATTCCCCAAAAAAACAGAACACACTTTAATGTTTCATTTACAGTCTACAGAGTTTACACAGAATGGTGTGAAAAACAAAAAAACTCTGAACTGACAGGAAGTCTGTATTAACTCGAATACAACCTGAGTGAAGAGAAAAGCATCTCAGCATGGACAACACATCAACACTCAGGGCAAAGGAGCCACAACAGCAGATGACCACATCAGGGTCCACTCCACATTTCAGAGAATGTCTGTGTGTATATATATATATATATATATATATATATATATATATATATATACAAAACATATCACAAAACATCTTCCAAACAGTCTCTGTTGTATAAGGGTTGTTCCCGTCGTATGCAGAACTTTGTTTTAATCAGCAATGTTGTGTACAGTAAAAAAAAGAATGTTCTACACTGTACAACCCAGTCCATCCCTGACCTCTGCTCAACAAGTACATGACCTGCATGTCAGAGGAACCAGTTTATAAAATGCCTAAGCAAAGAAAACAAATTTTTTTAAATAAAATTCTAATTCTAAAATCTAGTGCTGAGTTTTTAGACAGATTCTTAGTTACCTAGTAAACCAGCATCAATGTTCTCATGAACAGAGACCTGGAAAGCACTGTTTTTAAGTGATGCTGGATAAGAGTCTGCCAAATATAAATGATCAGTGACATGATGGACAACATAATCACACAGTAATCACACATAATCACAGATTACACTGTTACTGATCTGTGTACGACTGTAACTGCATCTGAATCAGACATTTAAATCCATTCACATTAGATTCTAAACTTTCTAACGTTTTAGGTCAAAGACCAGAATATTACCTTGAGTAGAAACCTCAGAGGCCAGCGTTAGAAGAATTATCCCAACAAAGACTGACATTGGACATGGATAGAGAGGAAGAAGTGAGAGAAGAACAATGGGATCTGCAAAAGATCACAATGAGGAGATTAAAATAACAGCTGCTTTATTTAAATACATCTGTTATTACAGGCAGATGGCCGCCAATTACAAGGAAGGCCACAGAGACATTTAAGGCATTAAAGCTTGATTACTATTTTGAACCCAGGAGACAAGAGACAAGGATTATAAAGTCATTTAACAAACCAGTGGATTTTTGTGATTTAAAACAAAGAGTACTGACAGCTTTAAGAGTTCATTTGAATTTTACACTAATCTTGTACTTTATATAGTCCTGTATAAGTGTGCATAAGAATAATATACCAGAGGATCAGACTGCATGTAGGTGATGATTTAAAGTCCAGTACACTTTTAAATATTATCCCCCATGTATATATAAAGCAATGGGAGTGTTAACCGTGATGGGTTGGTGACTAGAGAGAGATGTGTTGGGACAGTCAGAGCGTTCACACGAGCAAACCACAGGACAGAGCAGACCAACACCTTTCATTAGGACAGCCATTAAAGTTAATGAGAAGAAGAATGTCAACTAAACACCAGTTCAGCGTGGTGTTACAAGAGCTGTGCCAATCTCTGCCTTTCTAACCCTAACCAGGGCCTGTAAAAATCTTAATGTAATGTTTATATGCACTCATAAACACACCAAGCTGATAGATATGTGTTTAAGCAGATTATCAAAGAAAACTCAACCATTATTAAAGACAGCTTAAAAAGAGGGAATAGTATAGGGAAATGATGACAAAAAGCAGTGATGGATTAGGGCTACAATTATTTTCAGTCTGAGACCAATCAATAAACTAATCACACTTACAGTCATTAAAATAATAAGAAATAATTCTCAAAAGGCCGGATCATGTGGACAGTTAATTTAAGCATGTTTCATCTAAAGCTCAATAAATCAAATCAAGTTTAAATAATTATCAAAGTAAAGTACAATGTTTTATATCCTCATTAACTCTGTATAACTGTGTTTGAGTTAAGGGGTTAAGAGACTGAGAGTGAATAAAAACTTTCTAAGGCTTCAATAAATAAATACACATAATTGTGAATGTTCATAATATACAGCACCATGCAAAGGTCTTAGACCTTTAGTACTAGAGTTTTAAGAAAAGTCTTAAAGCACTTAAGAAAGTAGTTAGGGTTAGTTAGTGGTTAGTGGTTAGGGGTAGTTAGGGTTAGTTAGTGGTTAGTGGTTAGGGGTAGTTAGTGTATTTTGTAATTATTATAGAACATAAACATCCATTTATTAACATTTATTACTATAACACAGTAGAAAATGTTTTATATTTCTAAACATTACTTAATATATTATTACATAATTATACGTATTACGTAACTGGAAAGAAAGAAAGAAAGAAAGAAAGAAAGAAGATGAAGCAGTAACTGGGAGAAAGTGTGCAGATTCTTCAGCAGGATGCTCAGTAAAATTTATTAGCTAATTTCATTATAAATAAAAAATATTCTGTCTAAAACTCCACATTGTACCGGAAAGCACCGAGGGATTTTTTGTGACACCAGATGTGTTCTTACTCTTCACTGCTGTTTAGAGTTTTTCCAGGTAAACTCATTTCATCTGGTTTTTAAGACATCTTCACGCCATCTCTTTGCAGCATGTGTCTAAAACTTCTACACAGAACAATTTACTAAAACAAGTAACTGGACTGTGGTGAAAGGTCAGGAAAGTTCAGGATTGACCATCTTTAACAAAATAACTGAAGCTACACATTAGTGTAATGTTCTTAACATTTATGATATGAAACACTCAGAACTCAAAGGCTTCATGACTGCAGAGTTTACACGAAATCCCTGTAATAATGAACCTTTCGGACACGTGAATGACCCCTGGGGTGAGTTATTTACCCTGACAGCGCGAGCCGAACCGAGAACACTCCTAATCCTCCAAAACAGATTTCTAAAAGAAGAGTTGTCGATATCTGCGCACTTACTTTTCACTAAACACAAAATGTACACAATCAGCTGGAATCTGGAGCAACGACTCACCTGAAACAACGCGTCTGTGTCCGCCGCTGGCCTCTGAGTGTGTGTGTGTGTGTGTGTGTGTGTGCATTCCACACGTGAAAGATGACTGCTCTCTCTCTCTCTCACACACACACACCCTCTCTCTCTCTCTCTCTCTCTCTCTCTCTCACACACACACACACACCCTCTCTCTCTCTCTCTCACACACACACACTCTCTCTCTTTCTCTCTCTCACACACACACTCTCTCTCTCTCTCTCTCTCTCTCTCTCTCTCTCTCTCTCACACACACACACACACTCCTACAGTCTGCAGTCTCTCCTGCTGCTGGGTCTGAATGTGAAATCTGAGATGCCTGAACACCTTCCTCTGCTCAGACCTGGGCGTGGAAACTCAGGAACACAGTGTCAGACACTTCCTATCTGTATATTTTGTTCAGTGTCACATTAAGTCTTCCTCTTAACACTAGTGAGGAGTTTATAGTATAACTGCAGCAGTTTAATAACTACAGACTGCACTTTCCCACTTTGTAGCATAACTTCAACATCAGTGGGAGGAAACTACAGAACCCTGAGGAAGAAGCAGCACTTTATCTGATTCAGTACACGTTCATGCCTCCTCTCCATCACTGTGTACTTTCATGTAAAGGTTTTTATGAGACTCTGGTAGCTTAGTGGTTAAGGCGTTAGCCTACTGATCAGAAGGTTGAGTGTGAGGTCCACCAAGCTGTTACTGCTGGGCCCCTGAGCAAGGCCCTTAACCCTCCATTGTATAAAATGAGATTGTAAGTTGCTCTGGATAAGGGTGTCTTGTCAGAAATGTAGTTCACTTTAACATTAGTCTTTATTCAGTATGTAATTGGAACACATGAAAAAGATGGATTATGTACATAAGTTTGAGTCAAATTATATATTTCTGTTTTAAATAATATTTGGTGAAATTCTGATCCATCACACTGGAAGCTGTCACATAAAATCAGGACAATGAGGTAGTTCTACTTGCCTCTCAATACAGAAAACTCCTGCTTGTACTAGCACTGAGCCTTTACTGCCCGGGTCTGTCGTTTGGGTAATCGTTGTCGATGGGAGCTGAAGGGAGGGACAGAATTTGTTGGAATTTTAAGCTTTAAACAGTTTGCCTCAGCCTTCTGGCCCCCGCTGGGTAAACTCAGTAGGGTAGTCTCATAGAGGGAGCTGTCTATAGGGCCCCAAAATCCCTTCTCCCATGACTAGGTACAAAACAGTGAGGAAAGTGAGGAGAGGTCTGCAGTTGTGCAGAGAGTTTAGGGAATGATGACAAATGAGCTAAATCCTTTATTTAAAATAGCTTTTAACAAATTATTACATCACCTAAAATCAACAGTAAATCACTTACTCTAATGTAAACAAAAACGCATAAGGCCACATGGAAAATGTCCTGAGTTTCAGCTGAGGAACCTGGCTACGACTGCATGATAGAAATAAATAAATCACACAGACATGTGCTGAGATCAGACACGCTTTCTGAAATTTCTAAACATTCTCAAGTACAGAATAAAGATTTATTAAAGAACTCTCATTTTACATCTCAGACAAGGTGCTTAGTGAAGCATAGTTTTTTTTGGTCATTCTATAGATCAGATAAAAGCCTTTAATGATTTGGAAACTGAATTATGAACAAACTCATAATAGGAACGAACCCTGGACCTGATCAGTCAATAAACCGTGAAATGCAGCATTTCTCCTGTAGGCGAGACGTAACAGACACCTCTGTTCCTCCAACACTGCTGATGTGCAGAATACGATACACCACATGCTCGACAGGTCTCTGATCAACATGACCATGCTGTGGATTTCTTCTTCTTCTGCTGCTTGGATTGTGTGTGAAATGCTCAGGGTCATTCATATAATTTCACTTTATCCCTCATCCTCTGACTCGGAGCAATTGCCTCTGGGCATCAGAAGAGGGAGCTCCATGTCTGGGTTTTCCCTGGCTGGCAGTGATCTTACTGTAGATCCATTACCTAAAAAAAATAACAACAGATAAACATGCTTACATTCACTTCAGTGAAAACCTCTGTAATTAAATATATTTATACATATACATACACACTGATCAGACATAACATTATGACCACCTGCCTAATATTGTCTCGGTCCCCCTTTTGCTGCCAAAACAGCCCTGACCCGTCGAGGCATGGACTCCACTAGATCCCTGAAGGTGTGCTGTGGGATCTGGCACCAAGATGTCAGCAGCAGATCCTTTAAGTCCTGTAAGTTGTGAGGTGGGGTCTTCATGAATTGGACTTGTTTGTCCAGAACATCCCACAGATGCTGGATTGAATTGAGATCTGGGGAATTTAGAGGCCAGGTCAACACCTCAAACTGGTTGTTGTGGTCATCAAACCATTCCTGAACCATTTCTGCTTTGTGGCATGGTGCATTATCCTGCTGAAAGAGGCCACAGCCATCAGGGAATACCGTTTCCATGAAAGGGTGTAGATGGTCTGTAACAATGCTTAGGTAGGTGGTACGTGTCACAGTAACATCCACATGGATGCAGGACCCAAGGTTTCCCAGCAGAACATGACCAAAGCAGGACACTGCCTCCGCCGGCTCGCCTTCTTCCCATAGTGCATCCTGGTGCCATGTGTTCCCCAGGTAAGAGACGCACACGCCCCCGGCCATCCACGTGATGTAAAAGAAAACGTGATTCATCAGACCAGGCCACCTTCTTCCATTGCTCCGTGGTCCAGTTCTGATGCTCAGGTGCCCATTGTTGGTGCTTTTGGTGGTGCACAGGAGTGAGTACAGGCACCCATGTATAAATTAGCCTTGACCGCCCATGACCCTGTCTCCGGTTCACCACTTCCTTGGACCATTTTTGATAGATACTGACCACTGCAGACCGGGAACACCCCACAAGAGCTGCAATTTTGGAGATGCTCTGATCCAGTGGTCTAGCCATCACAATTTGGCCCTTTTGGTCAAACTCACTCAAATCCTTACGCTTGTCCATTTTTCGTGCTTCAACATCAACTTTGAGGACAAAATGTTGACTTGCTGCCTAATATATCCCACCCACTAACAGGTGCCATGATGAGGAGATACTCAGTCTTATTCACTTCACCTGGCACTGGTCATAATGTTATGGCTAACCAGTATATAATCAGGATAAAAATATACAGTGAAAAATATTAACAGAACTAATGTTTAGGTCATAATTAGGGATGCAATAATACCTATGTAACAATGATATTGTGTTCATTTACTCACAAACAATACTCCAATACAAACACCCAATTCCATGTCATATAAAGTAACCCAAGCCCAGTGTGATGAACAATCGACACAAAATGACAACAAATTGACATATTTCATGATTTATGATCAGTCCATACAACTGTAAACTGTGAAAATGGTAAAAGAAGCACATTCATAAAATACAAGTAACCTTAGTAAACAATTAAATATTGTTAATAAAATTAAATAAAAATTAGATAGCTGACGGCTGGCCTGAGCATGCGGAGCAGGACTGACGTGTGGTCATTAAAAATGAGTGCAAGATGTGAAGAACTGCACACACAGTGGAATTGGCTACGTATCTGTACAGCACAGAGACATGTCTGTATAAATGAGTACATCCATACTGGTTCACTAGGACACAGACTAAGAATACCATCAGTCTAAAACTCTCTTGGGAGCTATATATAGCAAGAAAAAAAGCACACAGACAACTTTTTTTTGTTAAGTGCTAGTTTAAGTAGAAAGAGGTCATACTGAAGACTTCGCTGTTCAGATATCTAGGGGAATACTTCGCAATTCACTGCACCTTGCAGTTATTTTTAATGCCCATGCTAACTGATACTGCTGTGCATTTTGTCCTCACAGCTGATGTGTTGGAAGCAGGAAAAATGGACAAGCGTAAGGATTTGAGCTTTGAGTTTGACGAAGGGCCAAACTGTGATCAGTTTGTTTTGTAATCTCCAAAACTGCAGCTCTTGTGGGGTGTTCCCGGTCTGCAGTGGTCAGTATCTATCAAAAGTGGTCCAAGGAAGGAACAGTCCTGAACCGGCGACAGGGTCATGGGCGGCTGAGGCTCATTGATGCACGTGGGGAGTGAAGGCTGGGGAGTGAAGACGAGCTACTGTTGCTCAAACTGCTGAAGAAGTTAATGCTGGTTCTGATAGAAAGGGGTCAGAATACACAGTGCAGGACGGGTCAGGGCTGTTTTGGCAGCAAAAGGGGGACTAACACAATATTAGGCAGGTGGTCATAATGTTATGCCTGGTCGGTGTATAAAATTACTTAAAGAAAAGTCACAGAGTCATGTTTAATGAAACTGTCTGAAAGAATTGCTGCTATGTCCTCGATAATAATAAAGAAAAAAACCCAAACCTTTGCTGTAGTAGGTCTTGAGACCTACGTGTAGTGAGATACCCGACAGACACACAACAAACCCCAACCAGTTCACTGTGCTCATATTATCTCCCATAAATTCTACTGCAAGCAGCAAAGTGCACACCTCCTGTAGAGAGAGAGAGAGGGAGAGGGAGAGGGAGAGGGAGAGGGAGAGGGGGAGAGAGAGAGAGAGGGAGAGGGAGAGAGAGAGAGAGAAAATGAAGAAAAGAATCCCATTTTCATTTCCATTTATAAACACGTGTGGGTTGTTTTTATTTTCCAGGTGGGTGTTTTGATGATGGTGGTGGAGAAATGCTGTCTGGACTCTCACACACGTTTAACTGAGTTGGGGACAGTGAAGGCTACAGCACAGGATTTTAATGATTTTTCCTTCAGTAAGCCCTGTGGAGGGGAACCAGTGAAGAGACTGTCCCATCAGAATAGAAACATTTCATGATTAGATTAAGGAGCTCAGTGACATTTCCTCCTGCCTAATCATGACAATAATCCCGACCTACAGCATCCAAGCATTTTTTTGTCTTTAATGTGGATCTAGTCCAGAGGTGTGTAATCTCATCCAGAAACAGCTGGTGTGGGTGCAGGCTTTCATTCTAACCGAGCAGAAGCTACACCTGAGTCTACTGCAAGCCAAGATCAGGTGGACTCAGGTCTGCTGGCTTGGAATGAAGACAGAGAAACTTCTCTTAACTGACTGTCCACACTACCTGCAAAAATTAATAGCCAATAAATCCCAGCAGCTAACATCATCATGGTTAGTGATCAACAGAATATTATCAACTTGCATTGAAGAGACTCCAAACCTTAAAGACGCAACTCTTTAATCGACAGCTAGAGATGTCTGAGAATCAGATGCTATATTCTGGGCTCTGGTTAAAAAAACTGCATTTCACTATTAATAATCTGCTTTAATTAACATTGCAATAATTTCTTAATAACATTAAGAAAATAATGCTGGATATTGCTTATTCAGAATGCTCAAATGATTCAATAATGATCCCACACCTATCTGGTCCAGGCCAATTCCCATCCACGAGCTATCTCTCCTCTAGCACATGACTGCTACTAACAGAGGGGAGACACATGCTTTGACTAAAACACAAAAGGCCAGCCAACTGCATCTATCTAAACTGCTGCTCATGCTCAGTCACGGGGCAGTGCAATACACTCCGAGCGGAGAGCTATCTGCCCTGTTCCACAATCATAAGCTTATAGATACCTGAGATAGACTGATGTCACTCCAGTTGATAGAGGAGAGAAATGGTATGTCATAAATCCCACCAAGAGCGCACTTGGAAGTGGATAAAGAAAAATTCTCATGGGAAAAGGGTTAATGCTAATTTAGTGTGTACGTTCACCTTAAAGATGCCTGCGATGGAGAGCGTGAGACTAGAGGTACGGGAAACAAGCAGGAACTCGGAGAATCCGAGCCCAAAGGCCAGGGAGCCTCCCAAAAACAGAGCGAAGAGAGAGTAGAGCAGTGGATGGAGCTCATTCACCCGGAACAGCTTCTCTGTTGTAGCCAGACTCAGCCCTACACACACACACACACACACACACACACACACACACACACAGCTCGACAATCTGTGATGAACTTGGGTTTGTAGCATGTCACACTGTGGATTTTAAAGAGGAACACTATGGGATCAAATGGGGAAAATGGTCTTAGACAAACCTTCATTGAACATAAAAAGAGGAAACAGCCCCATGAACATGATTGGCTGCAGGTGATACATGGTGTCTATAGGGTTCTGGAGTCCTGCATTAGGGGAAAGAACATGCAGTACATCTTTAAAGGCATTGCTAATTGAGGGTTTGTTTTTTGTCAAATAAGCCCCATATTAATATTTACTCCTTTACTCCAAGCTAAAGACAGGGTGTAATGGTTACAGACATTACTGACTGGAAGACTAAATCCTTTCAGCAGTCAGGAACCTGAAAGAAAAATCCATCCTGAACAACAAACTAATCTTTATAATTAACACATGCTGATCAAATCAATGGCATTTTTACTAAAGAAATACTGAGACATTTTTTTATTTACTTTCTTTAACATTTTGGTCTATTATTTGGTCTTCATTCTCCCTGAAAGGATGACTGCAGCAGGGCTTCAGTCCAGTGCTCTCACATCATGTATACTGTATATTGTGCTCAATATACATATAAAAAGTCCAAGGCTTTATCTCTCATGCCAACACTGCTGTCAGTGTCATGTAATCTCACAGATCACTAACTATCCGAGACAAGTCTCTGCTGTCCCATGTGTCTCAGGAATAATGGAAAATTCAGCACCAACCAACAAATAAGCACCAGACATGATAAGCACAAATATTTTAAGGGTTCAGGGTGGATTTTTTATTTAATCACTGAGCTAACACTGGCTAATGATTTGTACTTTACAACATTCATTTGAGTTTTTCATATTTTAAATATTTTTTATTAATTATTTTAATATATATTATCAATTTATTTTGTTATAATCATTTTTTTTGTTCCCCAATCTTCTTACTGAGAACACAAAGCCCACATTCAGTTCCCACATGGAGTCAGACTCACCGAGCTCTGCCTTCTGCATGAGGAGCTGTGTGAGGGTCCAGCGGATCCCACCGATAAAGGACGCCAGCAGGACCATGATGAAACCCTCCAGGTTAAACTGAGTGGATTTAAGCGTAAACATAAATAATCCACCAGCTATCAGCAGCACTACCAGGATCAGGAACGGGTTCTGGAGGGGAAAAAAATAAAACAAAAAAAACACAAAGCCCTGAAGTGCATGACGTAACTAATCAAACACAAGTCATGTCATGGCCTCACAAGGCAAACACAAGTCCTTCACTCAAATCCAAAACAGCAGGTACAGTGATAATGTGATGAGTGAAGTGCACTTTGCTTTTCTTCTTGAGTGTGCTACTATCACGTTTAGGGGGGTGGTCAACTATAAAAGCTGTGCAAAGCCCAGGACAGGTGAGGGGCTCTGGAGGGTTTAATGGTCCTCCAACATACAGAATATCTGAAAGATGTCTTTTTGCTCAAACGGTTTAAAATCTAGGCCTGTACATCCTTTGCAGCTCATCGGATTAGTTTAACTGCTTCGTTTTTATGCTAAGATCTTTCATGCCTTTTAAGTACGAGATCTTCATTGTATTTGTTGTTTTTGGAAGCAGTTACTATAAGAAGTTACTAATTTTGAACATCTGGTACAGAGAAATATATGTGGTATGCACACAGAAAACAGCAGTGATGATATCTGTTGGGATTCTATATGGTCCAAAAAATCCTAATCATCAATTAATTCAGTACAAAACGGTCCACAGAATGTATCTGACTCCTAGGAAGCTTTCCTCATCTTCTGATAGTAATTTCTGTTCAGGAAACTCTATAGCCACCTACAGACACATGTTTTGGGATTGTCGATATATCATGCTGTCCTAAGCTTCTGCTTTTAAATGATGACTTTCAGTTTCTCTCTGTCCCATTATTCTCTGGATTAACTGCAGCTAAGAAAACGCTCGCCTTGCATTAACAATCTCCTCCCTCTTAAGCTTGATCACACTGGATGTGTTCTTTCTTGAGACATCATTTAACTGTCGTTACACCATAGTCGTCTGTAATTATCTCTATCTGTGATTGTACTGAATGTGATGCAGAGAGAGTGTTTGTTTGGAAATGGTCACTGAGCTTGGGTGGGATAGTCGGGTCAAAATGAAAAAGTTCAGTGTGTGTTTCACTTCGTTTCTCGTTGATATGTTTCTGTAACACTTCATAAAAATTTGATTAAAAAAAATCTTCCATGCCCTCTGAAAATTTGAAGTATAAGTATATGTAGAGAGTCTCAGGGCTTTTAGTTACTTGTAATGATAATGGACAAATATTAACATGTGTGTTGGGCCTTTCCCTGAGGCATGCTGATTCTCTCTCATTACAAAGAAGGTAGTGCAAACGACTAGCAGGAGCTAGGAGCACAAAAACACACACGAGCTGATACACCTTAAAATATATGAGCCGTCACCCTTCACAGATGATGAAGAAAAAAAAGATATTCTAATTATATATTAGAGTTGAGTGAAAAGCTCACCGGTTCCTCCAATTTGAAGAGCAAGGAGAAAAACAGGATGAAGAGCACAGCAGAAGACTTGGTCATCGTGTATCTGCAGGAAAACACACAGTGATGAGATGGTTTTAAAACACAACACATGTACCGGTGCAGACATGTGATCTAACCCTAAACCTGTAGCTAGACGAGATTTACGGGATTTTAAGAGCGCAAACGTCCTAGTGGGGTCTGCACACATACTGTATTCAGTAATTAAATACTGCTCCCGTCTTCTTCTTCTTCTTCTCCCTGTATGTCTGAGCAAACAGCACTTAAACTCAGAAAGTGCACTGAATGAACCGGATGCCATGCTCGTGCTTTGTCTACTCAATGCCAACACAATTTAAACATTTATTTATTTTTCTTTTAATGCAATGTCATCATCAATGGATTTTTCATGGAAAGGTCAAGGCAGGAGAAACAGGATGTTCCTTAGACTTTTACATTATTACAACAATAAATTCTTACAAATTTTCAAGTGTCAACATTAGAAGCTATAAAAGGTCCTTCATTTTCAAATTCAATAAGATTTCTACCATTTTTCCTGGTGAGACATTTTGGAATTCTAGATACGTAAAAGCATCGATTAGAGCTGTTAGGAGCAGAAGAATCCATTAGTATATGCTTAACAATCATTCCTGTTTTACAGAAATCACATGCTGGAGATCTCCCCTGGTCAATAAAAATGATCTGATCCTGTCTGGATTTAAAGGGTTAATGATTCAAAGGGAAAGGTGTGTGTAGGTTTTTTTTTTTGTATAACATCGTCTTTATTTTATTTTTTTTAAATGAAAGACAGCACAATATAGCCTGGTATCCAGCAGAGGAGATACTGAAAGGTTGTCTTTGTAAACTGTCCACTTTAGCTAGGATTTTATTTGAACTATGTTATGCATCATGAGATTCGGGTGACAGAGCTTTCTGTCAGAGATTTTTGGACAAACAAACAAAAAATACATGAATACCTGACACACACACACCCCACACACACCTTCTTTACATTATTTTATCATTAGTTTGTGCTTTTGCATAGGCTGAAAGGTTTTTTTCCACTTGTGTAACTACATTTCTACCTCTTTCCCTTCCCACACACCCACAGCCTCCATTTTGTTTTCTAGTTCTGCTTAATTACATGCTGCAAGGCAGATCAAAGAAAGACTGAAATTACACAATGATTCAGACAGAGCAATCCTTAAGAGCTGAAATTCTGGTTATCATCCACCTAAAACTCATACTCACAGACTGATAGTGATGAAAAGGAAGCTCCAGTTGGATAGTCCAATGTCCAAAGCTGTGGCCAGTGCTGAAAGACAAGGCAAAATTGATGTCAAACAAATGGCCTACTTCTGCAGAGTGTTTCAACATGAACAGAGGAATCTGTGAAATAATAAAATGCATGTTACGCGTGTGTTTACACTGGACTTAACATGTGTCCACTAGGGAATTAATGGTCACCTAAAGGACATCTGATATTGAAGTATGACTATTAGACTGCATTCTTTACACGTTGCCACACACTCACAGCCAGCGTGGACTTCAGCCTAGTTTAAATCCTTAACCTGATTAAACTACTTATCTTATCACACTCACCTCAACTGCATTATAACCAACTGACCAAAAACAAGGACAATGAAAAGCCCAGGTTTATGTGCATGTATCCTACCTGTTGGTGCCACCTTGTAACAGTAGTCCTTCCAGCTGAGAGTGACCCTAGTCTTTCGTGTCCAGCACTGCATAGCACACCGTGTCATCGCAGACAAGCAGAATATAATGATGAGGTGACACAGGGTCATGAACAAAGGATAGTGGAAATCCTGTGGAGAAGAACAACACCATCGAACTGGAACATGGATCTGAGACAAAAAAACAAACAAACTAAAAAACCAAGTATGTGTCCAGATTAATTTAGATAAAGGTCAAAAAACGTATCTCTACATTTCAGCCTTTCATCCAGACAAAGATGACTTTTTTTTTTATACGGCATGAACAAATACATTTAGATAAAAGAGGACAAATCTGAAAATATTGTTTTCATGCTGTAGAATAAACTGAGAAAAACAAGATATTCAAAAACAAGATTTTTTTTATTAACGAGAGTCAGTGATAAGACCCAATCGACTCAAACAAACAAGATGGTGGACAATGCTCTACTGCAGTTGTTACTCATAAATGTCTGATTTATTAAGATTAATGTCACTTTGTCCAACCTTCAGAATGCATTTTGTTCCAAAAGGACTGGAATATTCCCTCACAAGGACATAGTCACATCAGTTCATAGAGATGGAAAGTAAATAAAAACCTAACAGAAATGACACAGGCCAGAACTTCTCACACTTTTGTGCATGTGCAGTGTGTTTTAGCGTGAAAGAACAATTTTGTGGACAGAGAGAGTTTTAAAATGAAATAAAAATACAGTTTTCATATCTATTGTGAACATACTCTTACTGTGTTGAAAAGTTGTTCATTTGTTCTGATTACAGCAGCAGTTCTCAGAATAATGTGCCTTGTATTCCTTACCTTCATGAGCCACTTGTTGTAGAAAGTGATCCCGATGGAGAAGACATAGTAGAAAAGGACCAGGCTGACGGTGCGGAGACCTCGACAGATGTTGGACATTGGGCACGCCATCCTGAGCTTCTGCTCACCTCCACGCAGCAGTTAGGAGACTAACCTTAGTGAAAGAGGGATTTAAAGACAGGTCACGGAATAGTAACAACCATTATACCCACTGAGTCCAACAACAACTGTTACTCTACGCTCCATGACCATTATAAAGAGTCGAAACAGATGAAGAAAGAAGAAGAAGAAGAAGGGCTATAATGCAGCACTTTTTGTAGATTTGAGCTTTAAGTATAAATTTCAGAACTTTTGCTGAATAAAACGTCAAATCGTCCATCTCTCATATTTTAAAAGACAGGACACAGCTTCGGAAACCAAAAATATCACAGCCGTGATAAGAATCAACTTCAACATCAAATTCTGACAATGCCAACAATAAAATGGTGCAGAAATAATCCTGAGTGAATCCATGAAGATCTTCACATTTCTGTAAACTTTATATTCCATGCAGCAGCACCAGCTGGACACTGGTCATTCTGTTAACGTGTCTCAGCAGGGCTGCTGACCTCAGTAAGGTTAACAGTGGACGTTTGTGCTGCAAGTTTTCCTACCTCACTCACAGCATTCTCCTCTCCAACAGAAACGCAGCAGCTTTCAGTTCGGACACTAAGTGACCATAACTGTCCAGTGTCTCCGCTACAGCGCATCCACTCGCCACAGCCGTCTGTCCCACCTGAATATTCAATAGCACACTCTTCTCTCTTTAAGTGCACTCCACAGAGGGCAGAAAGAGCGGTGTCTGGACCTGTAATAGCCAGCTCGATGTCCAGCACCGTAGCCGTTCACATTGCAGCCATGTTCCTCGCGCTGCCGCTTCGCTCCGGTGACGTGTGCATGCAGCGCACCCTGGGATATATTGACTTAGCATATTACACACTGTTAATTATTTATCGTTAACAAATTATCTGGAAGTATTTTACATGTTTGTTTGTTTGTTTTTAATTGCCATAACAGTTCAAAGTATCACATATAAAAGTGTATTTAAGTGCCTTAAATAAGAATGACAAGGAACCGGAAGTTTCTTTTGTCGTGTTTTGGGAGTTTTATTTCAGTGTTGCCAGATCCGCATGTTTAAAACAATAGAGAACTGGAGTTCGGGGCTGACGTCGTTTGGAATTTTTCATTTTGTGTTGTGTAGGATTGTATTTGTGAATGTTTGGCAACCCGCGTTCAACCGGAAGCCGGAAGTCGGAAGTCGATGGCTCTTCTAGCGGCTGTTTGTGAGTGATCTCGAGTGTGCTGATTGCAGACATTTGGTAAGCAACTTGTTTATAATTACACCACTGATCATGTTACTGATACAAACACACAATAATATTAAACCTGTAGCTGTGATGGATTAAAGAACTCGATATTTACAGAAGCTGTTTAAAAGCTCCCGACTCGAGCATGGCGGAGGAAGACGACGATCCTGGTTTTGATGAAGAACTGGATGAAGGTGGGAATGGTGTGGATGCGGCTCATGGCAGGAGGAAGAGACTTTTCTCCAAAGAGCTGCGCTGTATGATGTATGGCTTCGGCGACGACCAGAATCCCTACACAGAGTCGGTGGATATTCTGGAGGATCTGGTGATCGAGTTCATCACGGAGATGACCCACAAAGCCATGTCCATCGGGCGCCAGGGCCGGGTCCAGGTGGAGGACATCGTCTTCCTCATCCGGAAAGACCCGAGGAAGTTTGCCAGGGTGAAAGATCTGCTGACGATGAACGAGGAGCTCAAGAGGGCCAGAAAAGCTTTTGATGAAGCCAACTATGGCTCCTGAGTGTCATGTACAGTGTGATCGTGTTCTTCAGGCAGCTTTAATCATATGACTGTGATCTGATGAAGGTGCTGCAGGAGCATGTGTGTTCAAATCATTGGAGACTTTTATTCTTATTCTCTATCTTTGTACTTAAACTAAATGCTTGAAGTAATCAAACATTTCTCATATTCGTTCATCAGTGAGCTGCACATGTTATTTTATGTAAACTGACCAATAAAGCAAGAACAAAATACTGAACACCTACTGATTTTTTTCATAATATATAGACTTACACGTTCTTTTGTTCCTCAAAAATGTTTGAAAAGACATTGGTGTTGAACTTGTGTGTTTTTCTTGTGTTTACACTCGCTCCATTGGCTGATGGGTTAATACCAACGGCTTCACAAATAATGCAGGTTAAAGGTTTTGTTCCAGACCGGACAGTGGCACCTGGACAGTGCTAGGGTTTCATTTCCCAACCTTCCAGTCAGTGTCCCAGAGTCTAAACCACTAACACTGACACTAACACTAAACACTGGTTTAGCTTGATGATATTCTTAAAACCTGTATACCAAATGAAAGGTATGCCGAATGAAATTTGGATTATTGCATGGTTTAATTTGTATATTCAGTGTGACCATGTAGCAGCAAACATTAACTAGAATAATCAGTAATCTTTGTTTCAATGACACTGGGGGGAGAAAAAAAAGAAAAAAAAAGCTTTATTGGCAACCTCCTCCAAACAAAAATGTACAAACATCAGACCAACTAAATACGAGCATGACTTTTATTATTATTTTTTTTATTCCGTTCTTTCAAGCATTTGTTTAAATATGGTGACGTGTAAGAGGTTTTAGCATTGGTCTAGGCAGCGATAACAAGCTGCTGATCTAGTCTAGATGTAGACTAAAAACGCCCAGCCACGTGCGGTCTACCACAGTATGATCTATTTTGCAATGTAATATAATGGTGCTGCAAATCACACACCACCACTTGGCTCTTCTGCTCCTCCAGGAACATGCAGGGTTCTCCCAGGAGCATGAGCATCATCATGTGTTGCACCTTAGCAGACCTTATTCGGGTGTTCGTCTGTATGTCTGTTGAAGCGGCATAGTTGTCGAGATGGACGATGAGAGGCAACGGACCAGATGGTAAGGGGTCATGAATGAGTTTGAGGGGACAGGGTTGAGTTGACAGGGGGGTTAAAGGGTAGAGGAATGTCCATGAGTCTTTGTTTTACTGCACATTCTCCATCATCTTGAGGAATTCTGAAAAAAACCCCCACACACAATCTTATTAAAAGTACACACACACACACATATAAACCCTCATACATTCATCAAGAGTCTATAATACACTACGAGGCATAATGACTTATCAAAGATGTCTTACCATCAAAGTCCAGCATGCCATCATTGTTTTTGTCTCCGTCCTTCAGCAGCTCATCAATCTCGTCCTCTGTGATAGACTCCCCAGTGCTGCGGATGATCTCGGCGAACTCATCTCTGTCAATGTAGCCGTCTGCGTTCCTGTGAGAAAGATAACGAGAATGAATCAAATAAGATTCTGGAAGATCCTTTTTTACTGTAAAGTACACATAGTTGGATTACAGTACATACTTGTCAAACACACGGAAGCATTCTGCCAACTCTTCCTCGCTCTTGCCGGCCTGGTCCTCCTTTAGGAGCCTCACCATCATGACCAAGAACTCCTCGAAGTCAATGGTACCGCTACCTTGGATTTTACAGCATGAGATAAAACCATATCAGTGTACACATAGCAGTGCTGAAGGACTGAAGGACAGTGTTCTTTTGTGTCCAATTCCATGTGGTAATTTACTCTTTTACTCATTCAAGGATTTTACAGTGTTAATATATTAAAATAATCTGGTATTGTTTTTACCATTATTAAATGAATAAATGTCTTATGGTCATAAACCTGACTGACTGCTCAATTAAATTTAATCCAAACTCAAAAACAATTAGGGCCTTAAATAATATTAACCTGGACCTCATGTATTCTGTGTTTGGAAAGGTCAGGAATGAAAAGCTCTATGAACAGTTTGTTAAATAATTTAAAATAAAAAAGTTTTATTTGTTTGCTTTTTTTGTTTGTTTTGTTTTGTTTTCTATCTTTTTCCCTGGCTTCAAAACGTTTCAGAGCCGATAAAGTGTGTTTGGTTGATCTTACCGTCCTCATCGACTTCCTCAATGATTTCATTTAACTCCTCTCTGGTTGGATTCTGACCCAGCATCCTCATCACGGTACCCAACTCCTTGGTGCTGATGTCGCCGCCACCGTCGGTATCAAACATATCGAAGGCAGCTTTGAACTCTGTCGTTAAACAGGACAAAACATTAGCACTGCGAATGCAATTATTATTGCAATGACAAAATCTATTAAATATGAATAAAGCGTATTGTTGTCCACTCACCGGCGAGCATCTCCTCGCTCAGGTAGGAGCGGGCCTCCTGTTGCGCGTCAGTCTACAGAACGGCATGACAGAAAGTTGTTCTTGAAAAGTTCTAGAAAGTTGTATTTATTCTCTCTCTCTCTCTCTCTCTCTCTCTCTCTGTGTGCGTGTGTGTGTGTGATCTAGCCATCATTCTGTAGGTGCAGCAGTAAGGTGGTTTCAGAGAAAGTGATGCGAAAAACAGGGCACTTGTACTGAAATAACGCACCAACTGCGCACACAACTACTGCATCTTCATCTACTGATGAAAAAAAATTATTTTCATGGGTTGTCTGTTATTAGTAAATCATTTGAGCCAGGCAGTTTACAGTGGGCCAGCACCAGGGACAAGTTGTTCTCTTGTTCTCATTTTTAATGTGAATTGAATTATGCTGACTCAACAGCTGCATTAACAACCTTCGGGCCAGAGCGCACGAGCAGTTGGTGAAACCTTCTTGCTATTTTAGGGATCAACAGGTTTTATCTTTCTGACCCTGTGCCTGTACATGGTAACTCCGAAACTGAACTCCTGGAATGTGTTGCCTAAGCATGTCACCGGTCACACACCCTCTCTGCTGACCGAGTCCAGATCAAGTGGCACTTCGGCATCAGTCTTCCATCCTTCCTGGCTTTTTCCCCTCGACACCATTAAATTATGACCACAGCATCTTTATTTAAATTCTTTCATCTTAAATGAAATTCTTAAATAATACAAAGTCACACTTTCCAATGAATGACCTAAAAATCTAGTTATTATATATTTTTTTCTCTATGAGTCTTTTAACACCTGAAATGTTTTAAATTGACAATCTCACAGATATATATATATATATATATGTATGTAAATATACCTACCTGTAATCATACAAGTATTCTAAACACATAAAATAAGATATAAAACATCATTGAACGCCACCATTTCCCCGAGATTAAACCGAAACCTTCCTCTCTATAATTTACATATTTAAAAAAAATTTTTATTTTGGCTATAAGCCATTAGCAATCCTAGACATTTATTTATTTTGCTTCATGCTTGATTTCTGTGATCTCTTACCATGGTTGTGGATTAGTTTTCCCACTATTATCCACCAATCAAGCCCAAAGGAGTGGTCAATCCGCGTGCACCTCAACAGATAGACTAGACGTCAGTGGAGAGTTCAGACACACTTTAAACAGGTCGGCCGAGGCCACGCCCACTGACCGCCAACGACCATCCAGATACACGGTGCTGAACGCGTTTCCGAAGCCACGCCCACCACGAATAGCCAGAATTAGAATGTTGAACTTTTAGGGTTCTGAGCAGTCTATATCTAAATCTGAAATGTGGGGTCTATATGGGCTGAAAAAAGGTAGCTTGTTTTTGATTTGGGAAAAATAAACAAATCTTACATCTTTATGGACAGCAAATGATCCGAGGGGTCAGTTAGTTGTAAATAGAGTACGGAGGTGGAGTAATAGTATCCTTGACCCCAAGTTATAATGTAGGCCTACTGTACTACTAACTGTTTTATTCATTAATTTATAAACGCTTTATCCTGGTCAGAATTACAGTATGGATAATATGCCAGATGCAATTACACAAAAAAAACTTGGCTATTTTTACTGACCAAGGCAGGAATGTGAGAGCTGTTAGAGCCAAGCAATGTGAAAACAGGGACATTTTCATAGCACACAGAAAGGAGATTTGGAAAAATCCACACTTTGTGTTTTATGCTGCGCAGCCATGACTTGCTCAGACTACTGCAGTGTTCTACAGACACTCTGCTAGTAAAGATTACTAAAGAGTTTAGCATGTTGTCATGGTCAGTAATTGTAATTTATATGAATATCAGGCTGATTATTTGTTAGGTGAACATAAACTCAGGGGAGGTGCTCTGCCCAGTGTCATGAGCAGAAATAAACCCCAGTGAAAAAGTGCTGTCATGCAGAACTTCAGTGTGCCCTGAATAGCAAATGATATTAATGCTATGTGAGGATGTCTCAAGCTACGCCCCGCCCTTTCCAAACAAACAGCACAGCTCGCTAGCTCAAGACATCACACTCCTTGTATGGCATGTGTTTCCTGAGCGGGGAGTGTCTGTTAGTGAGTTCGAAGGAGGGGTGATTGGATGTGTGTGTATGTGCTGCGAGCTGCAGCCAAAATCTAATAGGGTGAGAAATGGGAGGAGGTAAAAATGATCAGAAGTGCAATGTTTTAAAAAGAGAATTTAAGAGGGTGGTGTGCACCACAAGAGTAATGGCAGCCTGTGGTAAAGCATTGCAACATGCCACACGGAGGACGCTGCTGAAGATGCTGCCTGATCACCATTCACATGAGAGGAAAACATGCAAGAACCCCACACTAAGAAGAGAGAGAAAAAGAACACATGTCTGGGTTTACCCTCTCTTTTTTTCCATTTTGGATGAACATGACACCTCCACACACACCTTAATGTGATGTTTTGGTAAGTTTAGTCTCTGTAGTCACATGCATGGCTGTGTGAAGATCCCTGAACATCTCTTACTTCAGGAGGTAAGTATCGGGGGAGAAAACCGTTATAGAAATATATTTGGAGAAGGAGACACTTGGCAAGAACATGGAACATGCTGTTAGTGCTTATAGCTGAAGAAGCATAGGAGCACCAGGGAAGGAAAAAACCATGGAGCCACTCTGTACATCATGACATCAGAAACCTGATTACCTTGAAGCTTTGATCTGAAGGGGTTAGATCAGATAGGAGCATTGCTTGATCAGATTCTTTACAGTAATTGTTAATAATAAAACCTGCTTCTGCTGTTGACAACTGTCATATAGTGAAAGAGTAGACCTTAGAAAAAAGCACATAACTGCACAAATTCTTCTGAAATTGTACTACAACCAGTAGATGGTGGTACACCTCATTTACCATGACAACAAGACAGAAAGGCAGACCGAGTCTGGTTTATTTAGAAACACTACAGGGTGGGCAAGTAGGGCAAAAGGAGGGTCAAGTTTTCAAGTGGTGGTAGATCATGTGTCATGAAGAAGCTGGAGCATAGGGGCAATGGGGTGGGGTGTGTGTGGGGGGAAGGGGGGTTGAATGTAAATTTCTTTTAAAGGGGTTTGATAGTTATTTATATCCATTTCCACTGTCCCAAAGAGAAAGCTCCAGAAGGATGCTGCCACTGTGTCTTCCCATCCCTTCCACATTGTCCATGAGTTTTCTTCCACGACTTTTTCCACAACCTTCTGCCAGGTTGTTTTATGAAGTTTGCTGAATTAGTGTTGGAGGCCGAGTGTGAGTGGGTGGAATGTGGCATCTTTACTGAACATTCTCCATCATTTTCAAAAACTCTGAAGAAGAAAAATCCAAAAAAAGGAGAATTACACTGATGTTATTATACCTTTTTCTGGCATGTATGGATTTCAAACCTTTATTGTGTAATCCTGTAAAAATGTTTATACTAAAACAGAATATGACGTGTGTGTGTGTATGTGTGTGTGTGTGTGTGTGACTTGTGTAAATGCAAACATAGTTTGTATTAAATTAAGATTATGCATACAATAAAAAGGAAATTTGTGTGTGTTTATATGACTGGTGTTGATTTTACCATCAAAGTCAATTTTGCCATCTTTATTTGTGTCTCCGTCTGTCATAAGCTCTTCTATCTCCTCCTCTGTTATTGGCTCTCCAGTGGAACGTAGGATGTCAGCAAACTCCTCACGGTCAATAAAACCATCTCCGTTCCTATTTTTTTACACACAAAGGAAGTGAACCTCCGTGTAAAGCACATTCAGAGTTTCAGATAATTTCCTCTACATCAGTCACAGCTCAGAAATTAGTACATTTCTATTAGAAAATAGTTTAAAGAAATGAATGGTGAATAAGTATACAGTCCACTTCTGCATAGTATGAACAGTCTAGTATGAACATGGATAAGAGATTCTGTAATAAAAGTAAACTAATTAAATATGGTTATTACATTAATGTCCTTATATTAGAATATTGTGAAGATTTCTCAACTATTCAATCTTAAACTCATAATATGACATTTACCCAATGTTTATAATTCACATATTGAAGTGTGTTTAATGCACTCGTGTTTTATAAGTAAAGTTGAACCCTGTCTATGGAGACTTTTGGGACACGTATTTAAAGGACATCGGGATTTCTCATGCAGATTTAGTCTATTGTACTACAGCAGACTTTACAGAGTTAATCTACAGTGTATGGTTTATCAAAAACCACATTACCACATTTGTATATTAATTGCTAATAAAAGTGGACTGAATTCTATCCATTTTAAGAAGGGGTTAGAGTGATGACTGGATAAATCAAGTCCAGAAGACAAAAATCTGGTCATTCCTGCCTCGGTGTTAGAACCATACATAAACAACAACAAAAAGTCGTCCTTGACCCCTTGTTGAACAGACACAGTTAGTGTATCCAGTGATAGTAGTTTCCATACTTGTCAAAGACACGGAAGCACTCAGACAGCTCTTCCTCGCTCTTGCCTGCCTGATCTTCTTTCATCTGTTGCACCATCATCACCAAGAACTCCTCGAAGTCAATGGTGCCGCTGCCTGATGCAACACAATTCATTTTATTTTATAATCAGATCAGATTGCATCTGCCCAATTTAGAGTGAAAAATAATTCAGGGGCTGCCATGTTTAAAAAAAGAAGGTTTTTTTTTGGTCAAAAGCACCAGGTAAGATCTGATTATTCAGATAAACCCATACCATCTTCATCAACCTCTTCAATGATGGCATCCAGCTCCTCTCTGCTTGGATTTTGACCCAGCATCCTCATCACGGTTCCCAGCTCCTTGGTGCTGATGTCGCCGCCACCATCGGTATCAAACATATCGAAGGCAGCCTTAAACTCTACAGTAACGAACAAACAGAATCATAGCATGAAAATATGATAAAGATCATATGTGAGAACATGATATCTGTCTTAATTCACTCCTTAATCATACATAATCATCCATCTTTAAATATATATGTCAGCATATTTGTATGATTTGTTTGTGTCTGCATGTGCGTGTGTGTGTGTGTGTGTGTGTGTATGCCCCAGTGGCTTAAATTCTACAGCTCACCAGCGATCATCTCTTCGCTCAGGAAGGAGCGAGCATCAGTCTGGGCTTCAGTGGGCTGCAGAATGGTGGAGATGAAATAAAGAATGGGTTTGAGGAGGAAAAGAGAAAGACAGCATGATGAACCAGTATGGAATGATCGTGAGGTTTGACTTGATGGTGTAGGAAGCACACTTTTTACCAATGAATCTCCACTAATGTGATTAAGACACAGTGAGTGTTAAAGCCCTGAACTGAAGTTTCCACAGAAAAGCAATATTTCTTAAGAATAAGAATAGTGCATGCTTTAATTCTATATTTTAATAAATATTTTAATAGTTAATTTGATGAAAAATAATTAGACTTAAGGTATCATGTTAAGTGTATACTGACAACACATCAAGAGCTGAAGTGGTGATTAAACCTCTACATTATTACAATACATTTGGTTTTAAAAAAAGATAGCATGAATTTATTTTATTTTTTTTTTAATTCATGAAATGATGCAAAATGAAATGATCAGGGTTGATCATCATCATGAATAATATTGCAGATCTGTACATATTTTCCACTAACACCACCAAAGTGAAACCATCCTGCTTTATTTAAAAAGATAGATGTTTTATATTTTATTTCTTGTGAATGGCATCATATCAAACACATTTCATTTAACATTGGCACTGAACCCAGGCATCTGAAACCTTCTGTCTGTTTACAGCACACACACACACACACACACACACACACAGCTGAGTTTCTTCTGTTTCAGTGGGAAAGGAGCGACTTCTTTTTGACTTGATGACAATTAATCCACACATTCATCTTCAAACAGATTCCTGATTAACGTTACTGATATCACCAAGAGCAGGAGGATACATAACCCTTCAACACACCTGGTACCCTTAACACTTGAGCAGATTCCACAACTGTGTATTCAGTTCACTAATATAGCCCTAATTAATTCCCTCAGCAGCCAAGGAGTGTTCCAGAAGAAGAAGACTGGCATGAAGATAATGCTGCTCCTCCTCACATGGCCTCTTGTCTTTCACCTCTGAAATTTTCAAAGCACAAATGCCAAAGTGCACATTGACGAGACTCTCTCTCTCTCACCCCCCTCTCTCTTTAGCTCTGTCTCTGCCTCTGCCTCTCTCTCTCTCTCTCTCTCTCACACACACACACACACTATTGTAGATCAGACAAATGATGTCCTACTCTTTATCAGATTCAACAGTTATTTTCTTAAATCCGTAGCACAAGGTGTCTGATGTGTGATCTACTAAATCAGATGGACTTTACATCACTCTGAAGCGTTTCCAGAGAAGGTCTAACATTGCAATTTTCTCTTCATATAAACATCACACTGAAAACGTTAATATATCATCAGGAGGAGAACAGGAACTCAGAAAAGCAGAAAAGCCTGTTTGTTCTTTGATTAATTACACCTCACGTGGCACTCACACCTCCATCATGATACTGACACCGGAATGACGCTCTATAAACCAATACCACATCACAAACAGTACAGGACCGAGGAGAAATGTACAGCTTTGAGCATTTGGTGAAAGACCTTAAAAACAGCAAGACGGTTGTCCATTCTATGTTCAGATGCAGCATCTTCAACACAGTCCCAGCCTAAAAAATCTCTATGGTTGCTCTTTAAAAGCTCCCAGGAATGTTCACTCCACATCACTAAACCATAGCCCATTACAGCACTCTTACCATGTCGAGGGCCTGTTGGTTACACTGAGTTTGATTGAAGAACAACAGAAAGAATAGGATCTTTGTTTCCCACAAGTGTCCAACCCAGGAGCTGCACACTCCCCTAATAAGTACCCCTCACTACGTCTACCTGTTTTCAGGATTGGGCTAGAAGCTTTAGACTCAGAACGTATTGACCAATGTGTGCCCTGCATCGATCAAAAGCACCTCCCCTGTCCTTGCATCCTACTTTAATACTTTACGTCCCCGGAGAAAACTCTATTGACCCATATTTAGATAATCCCCTAATGCCATTTATCAAGAAAAAAAAGCGGAGGGCGGGGAGGGGGGGCTCACTGAGATGTTATTTTAGCAGTGGATAAACAGAGATTTTTCCAACAGCAGATGGACGACTGTCATCACACACACACACACACACACACACACACACACGTATGCTTTTATCCAGTGAAATAGGAGAAGGGTACGATTTGTGGAGCTACACACATGATATATTTCTTCACCAATCAGCTGTTTGTATGGAGGTGTCTCTGTAATGCAGGTCAGAGGTCATTACTTCTGCAGTAATGCTCTGAAGTGAGACAAAGGGATGTCCCCATGAGTCACAACCAAAACATATCTTTATTCTCCACTCAGGGAAACTTATGCTGGACTCAACATGCATTTAGACTGCAGCATGCAATTATCCACACAATATATTACATCTAGTACACATCCATCCATACATCCATCCATCCATACACACATCCATGCACATGTCTGAGGGTCAGTAATGCCATAAAACAACAAATTCCACAGGCTGTGTGCATGTGCACCAAATAGCACAGCCCCAGTATTATTGCTCAGCACACATTAATGCACATGCATGTTTTTTACATACATGTTTTTTTTTTAACTGAAGCTAGTCCTGATGTCACTTTGGTCCTAAAGGTGATCATATTCAATGTAAAGGACAACTTAGTGAGCTAGTGTGAGAGTTGACTATGCTAGAAATCTTCAATTCCAATATATATTATATTAACAATGTCCCTGTTTTGGCCAAAGTTTCTTCATTGTCTGCTCTCACGTGTCTGAGATATTTAGTACCACAACAACATCTCATATTAGTACCATCAGCCACTCATCCCCTTCTCCACATCATTAGTAATCTACATGTGCAGGATCTGGTGTCATGCAGTAATCCATAGATAGAGTTTCCCTTGCTTTTGCTCATTTTTCCAGTTTCAGAGCCCAGGCAGTATATTAGCAGTGAAATAAAATGTAGATATAATACACGCAAATGAGCAAGACGATTAGAAAAAGCTATTGTCAAAGTCATAGCTATTTCCTATGGTGTGTTTATGGGTAATTTTGATGGTGTGAAATTAAGACATCTCAGGCAGGGACTAGCATGGTGGCCCAAAAATAATTGGTCGGTGTAATCACTTGCTGTGAATGTGAGGTGTGAGGATGTTGGTGCCAGAAATGTATGCTAATTATGATCGCTCCCTCTCTCTCTCTCTCTCTCTCTCTCTCTCTCTCTCTGATTATGACTCTTTGAATAATTAGATGAATAAGGAAGTAACTGGGTGTTCCTTAGCTACATACACACGGACCAATCCTCCATGGAAACCTGCTCGTATAACACAGGTGTTAAGGTGACAGTAATTAGCTTAATTATTTAATTGTCTAATTTAATTTGCAGTAGAGTCAGGAATTCATGTCATGGGGAATGAGGAAATTTATTTAACAAAACTACCATGTGGTCTGTACAAGGGTGAACCCCACATGCATCCACATTAATAATATTAATAAATGTATTGGTTATTAAGTTATAGTATATCAGGCATTACAATAAAAAATGCATTACATTTATTGTTGATTGCAGTTACAGAGTACAAAATAATGACGCATTTAACACTGGACTTATAAAACTAATCAAAATAGTGCATGTTAAAATTTAATGTTTAGAATTTCAGGATTTACACAGAAACAAAGCAGTTTCCTACTGAAAGTCTACCCTTCAGGTGCCAAGTGCTTTAGTCAGCAGTAGCCGTGTGTGAGACAGTGAATAGTGTCCTGGATCTAGTTTACACGCAGGATAATTCTCTGCAAATGATAGAAGCCAAAACCCATCTAGCTTGATGTTATTTTTTTATTATTATTACAGAGGTTTGTTAGAGATCATCTGTTGTGTTAAATAAAATCTAAGTGCTGCTACAGCCTGTAGGTGACACTCAGGATGACGTTATCTATCTTTACATGACAGCTAGCGATGTACTTATACACATGTATGAATTAACATGAGCTAGCTAACTATGTAGTTAACATGAGGGAGGTGGTGTTCACATCATTTAAAAAAATTCCTCGGATACATCAGGTTTCTTTTTGTAGATTTTTTCTCTTATTTAACTTATTTAGTCACAGCAGTACTCAAGTCAACATGTTTTCTACTCTTCACTCTGTACTAGAGACACAACAGAAACGACATTTTACTTCACATTAAAACCAGAGCTACCTGAAAGCAGGTCCATGAGATGAGGTTTCTCCACAGAGGCTGAGTAACACTGAAATGAGATTTAACAAAGTTGTTTATCTTATCTGATGTTTATAATCAGAGAGTTTGTACGTATGTCATGCTAAATATCTGTGAATATTCCTTTGTATTGATGGGACAATATTTTATTGTTTTGTTGTCAGGTATAACATTTCAGTCTGGATGAAATTACTGACACTCTACACAATCACTTTTATTTTATTTTTATACAGCCTGGGTGGGACACTACTGTGCACACACACACACACACACACACACGCCAATTTAGAGTCATAATCTACCGACTGGCATGTTTTTAGGAGGTGGAAGAAAACTGGAGAAACCACCTTCCAGACAGTCAGAGCTCAGCATCACAAATCAAATCATGTAACCTGCCTAAGAGCCAAATAAATACTCCAGCAACTACAGCTGGTGATCTAAACCTTCACTGTTCTCTCATACATGCCACTCCTGGGTACCAGTGATCCTGACTGCTTCTGCACCCCACACCTACCTGATCCACCCTGATGCCCTACTTCTGGTGCGAGTCTCATCACTCTCACTTCTGCTGAGGATGAGGATGGGTGATGTTCTCTTCTGATCCTGGTTCCTCTCAACGTTTTCTTCCTCATCACAGGGGGGGTCTCAGGGAGTTTTTTTCTTGCCACCATTGCCTCAGGCTTGCTCATTAGGGATTTGTAAAAATGTAAGATTTATCATTTTTATTCTGAATTGTTATATTCCTGTCCAGTATTAAAAGTGCTATATAAATAAAATCTGTAGCTCAAGTGGTTAAGTTTCTGGGTTGTTGGTCAGAAGGTTGCTGTTCAAGTCCCAGCAACCACCATGCTGCCATCACTGGACCCCTGAGAGAGGCCCTCAACCCTCCCTGCTCCAGAGTACTGTATCATATCTGACCCTACGCCCTGAAAAGAATTTCACTGTGCTGTAATGTATATCTGATGAAAACCAAGGCTTCTTCTTAAAACACAACTGAATCATCACAAAGAAACAATTTCTCATCTTTTTCCGTACATTTCATTTTTAAAGCAATATTTCAATGATATTCAGTAAAATTCAGAAATATCATAGTGGTCTATTTGAACAGTTGTATGGTGAATTTAAGTTGCTGCTGTAATGTAATGCTGAAATATTCCACATTTTTGCCAGAGCAGGATCTTCACAGAGGTTGTAGATATGTACCGTCTCTCCTGTGCTACTTACTGCAAATTAATCAGAAAACATTTTTCAAACCCCATGCTTAATACTTTGGCCAAATCGTCATCTCCAAATGTTTCCTGATCCCTCAGACTTTTGTAAATCCATGCACTCCAACTGACCAAGAGATTCAGGAGATTTTTTGCAGTGAAGTGGAAGGTTTTAAAAGCCGTGATTTCTGGGCTTTAGAAGAATAAATGCTATTCAAAAAGATATTGGACAAATATCCATTACTGAATAAAGCCCATGTTTACAGCCTCGGTCACATGACTTACCACATAGGCTTACAGAAATGATATAAATTGAAAAGGATGTGAAAAGGTAGAGTCAGTATTATTTTATTTGCAGAATGCAGTCTTCATTTTTTTGGAAAGCTTTTGGTTCCCTGGAGCTGTTGCACCTGTCCAGGTTGTCCAAATGGTCCAGAGTTGAATTTGTAAACTAGATTCATTTAGAAACCTTCATATAACCACGTTCTGTTTTTTCAGGATGATTTTCATTTGAAGTCCTCAGAGGAGTGAGGAACAGCAAACACATCTCTGACTTTAACCTGGAAAGTGTTTTGTTTTGATGCATGGCCTTTTGAATCCTTCAGCCTTTCAAATATGCCATGTTTATGAAACGTACAATAAAGCGAGTCACGTGGACTTTTAGTTATCGTGTTTGTCTCAGTGTGTACTAAGCTCAGAGAGAACAAATGATCAATCAATGCAAATGAATGGGTTTTAGGGAAAAGTAAAGCTCATTCAGTTGCCTGTCACTTAATGTGTTTGTGCAGTGCCCTGTGTTGCTTAGAGCCATGTATATGGGAGAAATAGGCTACAGTGCACACACACACACACACACACACACACACACACACACACACACTGTTTATAATGATTTGACAGCTCAGTTAACAGGCATCTCATCTCCTTGAGGATGTGTTGTAACTCCAGCCTTAAGGCTTAGGCTCAGGTGACTGACAGCACCAGATGGAGGACAGACTCTCTCTCTTTCTCTCTAACTCACTCTCACTTGATCTCTCTCAGCACTCCTTTTTTCCGCACTCTATTCTTGGACATTCTTGAGAGGAGCAGCTGTAGCCTGGAGACCAACTTGAGACGTGTTTCAAACTAAATAAGGGAAGCAGGGTTGAGACCCTCCACCTCGTCCCCTCCTCAAAGCCTTCCAGCCATGTGTCCTTGAAGTCAACAGTGCTGCAAGAGTGGGTCAAGCCGGATTTTTGGCATTCTGGTACACCACTTGTATATTTCTAATTCAAATAGATCATTTGGGAGCATTTTATAACAAGCTTTTGGCATCTCCAACACTGCTGTCAATAAAGGCCAATAAAGTTTAATGCTGCTATAAATCTGAGCAGGCCAGCACATGGACGACCGTTTCATGTCTAGAAATGTAAAAACTTTTTACTCATTTTACTCATTACCATGAGAAAACTTTCATTCAGTAACTTTAAATTCAGGTAAATAATCTGTTATTGGATTGATCGCACAATCAGATTGAAAAGCCTTGATATAAATATCTCATTCAATCCAACTGAGATGAAATTGTGACAGATTTGTAGGTGGTTTAGATGCAAAATAATCCAGAAACAGGAAAAATACCCATGTAAGATGTAGCTTGAATCAGACTATACCTTGCGCACAGTGCAGATGTGTTTTTAATGTCATCTTATGTTTTACATAAGTGGAAAGAACCGGTCACTGGAGAAGACTGTAATGCAGAAGTACATGAACATTTGAATCCATTTACAAAATTTAGAGTTTAAACAGCGCTCTTAAAATCTGCAGTCAAATGGAATTCATTTGGATTGATGAAAACAGGGCATGTGTAGATATGAACACAGGTCGATAGGAGACTCGTGTACTGCATTTCTTTGGGCATCACAGATTTGTTTAGTACCTTCCTTTAATTATAACAAAATAAAATAAACCCTATTTAAAGATGATCACTGAATAGTAATGTTAGCTAGAATACCTTAAAAGAGTAAGAAAGACAAAATGAAAGGAGAAAGGAAAAAAAAAAACTGTTAAAAGTTATAATAAAAGGGATGAGAGAGAAAGTAAAGTGATGATTCTCTGGAACAATATGATCTGATCTTCATTTCAGAACATGCAGTAAAACATCTCACCGGAGCACATTTTAGCTAATAGTCAACATTTTTCCCCCTTTGTTTCAGATTTCTCTAAAACAAGACTAAATTGTCAAAACTAAAGTTAAAGTAACTTTTCTAAAAAAAAAAAAAAAAAACAAAAAAAAAAACACACACAACAACAACGCTTGTTCTACATTAGGAAATACCTTAAATGAACATTAAACACCACTGATATGATCAACCTTAAAGTCAAACAGGCTCAGGTATGACAGTGTGGTGTAAAGGTATAATCTCCTGACAATCTTGCTGAACCAGGTTTTTATAGAACTGTAATAGAAGGTAATTATAGGACTTTATTTTGACTTCTTCCACTTACCTAGCAGAAATTATGGACCATTCAACCTTGCCATTTTACAAGCCACACACAACTCCATACGTTTAAGAAGAAACAGTGCCAGAGAAGGTCCAACCACGTCAACCTCATTTGTCTAATCATACGTTTTTCAGGAAGTTTAACATCTTCAGTTCTGTCCTGCTAGCATTAGATGCATTTACAAAGTAGAAGTACATTTTAAGGTACTAAACAGACTTAACAGCTCCCATATCCAGGTAATAAAACTGCAATATTGACCATGCACGGTCAACAGCGAAGGATCTAGCTCAGTAGAGGACACGAGCACAGTTACAAGACTCATTAAGGTACACCTTGAATTTGAAAATACAACTGTTTTATTCTCATCTTTAAGATCAACTCAATAAAAGACCTTTTCATTGTACAATATAATACAAAATCTTGTAAAAATAGATTAGTATTTACATGCAGTATTAAAAAGGAATTTTATCTAATTCCATGGGTCATCACGACTGGAGAAGGGCGATCTGGGGATCGTGAGTTTACGCGAGCTCTTCTGCAGTACCAGGGGTTTGTATTTCCTCACCGGATTGGCTGTAAAGGGGTGTGCCTTCAGAACAGCAACAAGACAAGGGAAAATTAATCCTCCTGTATATATAAAAGCCACACACACGGAAAACAAGACCCATATGAATGAATCATGCACATATCTGATGATAGAAAATGAACAAACCCACAGGATAAAGTATGTCCAGCTCTCTCAGCCTCGTCAGCTTTTGTTCATGAGCAACTCTTCGCATGGAGTCACGCAAATCAAAGGAGAAGGGACGCAGCCGAGTACAATTCCTCCTGATCACGTGCCTCGAACTTCAATCCAGAAAAGAGCAACAAGTTGTTTTTGACCAAGATTACCCATTATCTACTGATATCTAACAGAAGGATAGAAGCAGGTCACATCATATCTAGAATTTAAAAGATTCAGTTCATTTCAGATTAGGTAGAAAACAGGGTGCTTAAAATCTAAAAAAATAAATCTTAACAATGCAACACAAAGCTTTACATAAACAATGACTGTACCTGATTATAACAGACTTAAGTGTGGCTTCTGCTTGGATGGGATGAAAACATGCACCTGACCTTTACAGAGAACACTGGACAGATCCTTTGCTGCCTATAATGTCTTTATATGCTGGAACATTAAAATTTCTCACCCTGTTCCAGCATGACAAGGCTCCTGTGTACATGCATGATGTGCTAAGGTGGAAGTGTGGAAGAACTTGAGTGGCCTGGGCAGAGCCCTGACTTCAACCCTACTGACCCTACTTTTACTCCATTCTCATGTTTTAGAGCTGATGAGGTGTTTGATTAGAATAAACTGCATGGACATGAAAGTAAACATTCTCAATAAAGTGGACAGTCAGTATACATTCTATTTTTCATTCATATTTTCAAATTAAAACAGCTTAATCTTCGACATAGCCTTCACACTGACACACACACACACACACACACACACACACACACACACACACACACGGTCTTTATGAAGAAACTGAAAAAAGCAGACATTAAAACAATTTAATTTCTTATTAGGAAGAAAACCACTGGGATCAAACCTGATAGGTGATGAAGGGTCATCTGGACTTATTGTAGTTGGAGAAATTGAAGCAGGAGACTGTGGGGGACCTAAAAACAATTTATTAATCCATCAGAAAAATTACAACAGGGTTTATATTTAAATAAAAAACAATTACAATTACGAGAGAGAAAGTGGGGGGGGGGTGTGTGTGTGTGTGTGTGTGTGTGTGTGTGTGTGTGTGTGTGTGTGTGTGTGTGTGATGTACTCATTTCAGAGCTCTTGCTTCTGGACATAGGAGGGATAACGGCTACTTTGCGACAGGACTTTGAGGGCCACTGAATGTTTGGCCTCGAATCTTCAATCCTGCCTGCGTTTTCTTTTTCTATTAAAAGAGAAAAGCATCAGAAGAGATATTTTATATTCTTCATTGTTAAGTTTACATAGTTGCATTCAATCTAGTAAAAGAGACCAACCTGCAGAGCCCACATCATTAACACCATGAAGACCAGTGCCGCGTTCAGCCATGTCACCCGACATACTCAACCCCACCAGCTGCCTTCCCCGAGCTTCAACCAGCGCCCTTTAGGGCAGATATTTACCTGTTCAGCTGCCATGGCGGATCAATCACACTACTCAGGTGAAATCAATTAGACAATGGCGCCTGAGCGCTGCAGGTTAGCCCCGCCCACCTTTTCGTGTTTCTCCACTGTTTTTCCACAGTAGTCCAGTAGGTGGCGGTATGCACAAAACTTCGTGATCATTCCTCACAACGTTAATGAAAAAAAAGAAAAAAAAACTAAATACAACTAGAATTTGCAAGTTGTTAACTTGATCAATTAAGTTAAAGTAAACATTTAAATAAGTTAAATAAACAAATAAATAAATGTAGAGAATATATACACACACATCCAAACTGATGGCTGCAGAAAATGATCTGAAAGTGCAAATTTATTTAAAGTTAAAATTTAAAGCTACAGACTCATTTATCTTCAGTAACCACTTTATTCTGTTAGGTCATGGGGGACTAGAATTTGTCTATCGAATTTTTAATCTATCCTGGGCACACTGTGTGTGAGGCAGGAGTAAACCCTGAATGGGATGCCATTTACTCCTCTCTCTCTCTTCTCTCTCTCTCTCTCTCTCACACACACACACAAACACACACACACACACACACAAACACACACACACACACACACAAACACACAAACACACACACACACAAACACACACACACACACACACACATTGACAAATTAGAGTATCCAATCCAAATGTTTCGGGAGGTGGGAACATGCCCATAACTCCCAACAGATAACCCAATCTCGGGACAGCACCAGAGATCTGGAGCAGTGAGACACCGACACAGTACTTACCATGCCAGCACTTTGACTTAGTAATGAATTAAAATGTAGAACTAGTACAATATATACTATTATATAAGAGAAGTAGTAAATATACACACTTTGGATACTGACCATTTGTCAATAGGGAACCAGTTGTTATCACTAAAAGAAATAATATAAATGAACCTGCATGATAAAAATGAGCAGTCCTGTGTGCAGGAGTAGATACCAGGTCAATTCTTTAACAAGAGCTTTTTAAAAATGTACTTTTTGGTGTAGTTTATGAGTGTACTGGTTGTCTGTTTGTAACTGCTTGAAGTCATCTTGCAAAAAAGGTTACTTAATGAAGAAAAAAACTTGAAAACCATTAAAACAATAATGAAGTAGCTTTTCATGCAGAAATGTCAGTGTGACCACCTTAAACAATGGCTATTCCTGTTCTTCTGAAAGTGTTGATCCTCAAGAGGAAGCACATTATATACACTGAATGCTCAAATAAGGTTAATTAGATACACACTTCAATTTATATGTTTAATTTATTTTATTTTTCACATAAACTGTACATTACAATACAGTGGAGAAGTCCTTTACATGCACATGAACTTTAATGACATCCCATTATTAATCCATAGGGTTTAATATGGAGTTGTCCCGCCCTTTGCAGCTATAACAGCTTCAACTCTTCTGGGAAGGCTTTCCACAAGGTTTAGGAGTGTGTTTATGGGAATTTTTGACCGTTCCTATAGAAGCACATTTGTGAGGTCAGGCACTGATGTTGGACGAGAAGGTCTGGCTCTCAGTCTCCGCTCTAATTCATCCCAAAGGTGTTCTATGGGGTTGAGGTCAGGACTCTGTGCAGGCCAGTCAAGTTCCTCCACACCAAACTCACTCATCCATGTCTTTATGGACCTTGCTTTGGTCACTGGTGTGCAGTCATGTTGGAACAGGAAGGGGTCATCCCCAAACTGTTCCCACAAAGAGCATGAAATTGTCCAAAATGTCTTGGTATGAAGCTGAAGCATTAAGAGTTCCTTTCACTGGAACTAAGGGGCCGAGCCCAACCCCTGAAAAACAACCCCACACCATAACCCCCCCTCCACCAAACCTGGTCAGCCGTGATGCAGTGAATGATGTAAATGTAGGCTTCATTATCTCTATATCTCAGCTTTTTAAAATGAATAATGATTTATGGTATAAAAATTAATATTTAAGAGAATAATCTTTCTCTAAGTAGATATTTTATTGTCAGCTAACAGAATGTTAAAACAACTTCGCAAAAGTTTTCATGAAAATTCCTGGCTCCACCTTTATACTCATGATTAAACCTGAATAACCCTGAGCTTCTGTACAAGAGCTAGAAATTACTGTTATCATGATACAGCTTACTTTTGGTGGTACACATGGTCAGTAAGCAAAACTGCTTATAAATACAAAACAGGCAGAAATATTCACACAGCAAAGTTTTTTTTAAAATCACCATTATAGTGTTGGGAAGCTTCTTTATACAGAGCTGACCCTGTGATAACAATCCAGATTTACCAGAAAAATAGCAGAAGCGTTTTCTTCCATGCAGGTGAAAGGAATGAGGAAGTAAGAACATCCCCATTATACTGAATTCCTATTGTAAGAGAAATGATTAGCACACACACCAGAGACAACCCGACAAAATCTCAGGTAAGAATTATTGTCATAAAGAAACCAGGTAAATGTAACCTACTGTATATCTGTAAAGAATAGGGGATGATAAACTATTACTTATTTCATAAAAGATTTTTTGTGGAAGTGTTGACTTTAAAGGCTAATACCTAATGTTTAAATCAATAAAATACCTGAATGCTTTACAATGCAGATTAGCTAATAGTTAAAATCGAAGGAAAAATAAACCATATGTTCTTTTCCCTGAAATGATAAGAGGATCTTCCTAGATGAGATCTCCTTGCAATCTGGTAGATAGATTATTCGAGCATTTTCGCAAGAAAGATTGAATAAAATTGCCCAATCAAGATGTGCAAAATTTGTAGACTGTTAACCATAAAGCCCGAGTGCTGTATAACGAGCAAAAGGTGCTTTCATGAAGTATTAGTTAGTGTTGTGCTCAATTATGCAACTAGGTTTTTATACATTTTATCATTTTTTCCCCTAAAACATAACATTATGACCAGTGCCAGGTGAAGTGAATAAGACTGAGTATCTCCTCATCATGGCCCCTGTTAGTGGGTGGGATATATTAGGCAGCAAGTGAACATTTTGTCCTCAAAGTTGATGTTAGAAGCAGGAAAAATGGACAAGTGTAAGGATTTGAGCGAGTTTGACCAAAAGGACCAAATTGTGATGGCTAGACCACTGGATCAGAGCATCTCCAAAACTGCAGCTCTTGTGGGGTGTTCCCGGTCTGCAGTGGTCAGTATCTAAGTGGTCCAAGTAAGGAACAGTGGTTAACTGGTGACAGGGTCATGGGCGGCCGAGGCTCATTGATGCACGTGGGGAGAGAAGGCTGGCCCGTGTGATCTGATCCAACAGACGAGCTACTGTTGCTCAAATTGCTGAAGAAGTTAAAGGTGGTTCTGATAGAAAGGGGTCAGAATACACACAATATTAGGCAGGTGGTCATAATGTTATACCTGATCAGTGTGTATCCACTATATTCATATATGGATGTATTCTACAAAATGTATCATGATAATGTTATTTCTGCAGGCATGGCGATGAAATCTGTATCTGTATCTAAAGCAACTTCTGAACCCCTGTACTGCACTGAGCATGGCTTGGTCTTTATGTGTGAGTTACCCACCAAGGAGGGACCTCAGTTTAGGGACAGAGAAGCTGTAGAAGTAAAACTCCCAGCCCAGTGCACTGTAGAGCAGCTCCGCCTGGTGCTTTGCATGCATGTACAGGAGACCAAGAAGTTCCCAGATCCATTTGGGCTTCTCGATCCTGAGAAGTATAGCCTGTTGTACACAAAGGGGGAAGATCAGTATGAAATATATGATGACTGTCAGGTGCTGAAAACGCTGGACGCACCCTGGTTTCAAAATACTGAGGGATATCAGATGGTCCAGATTACAGTGTTTGCAAAGCAGGATAATCCAGAGGAGAGGACAGAATACCAGCAGATTCTAAATGAGCTAATCGGTTATGATTTTGACTGTGCAGCAGGGAATCGTTTAAGTGAACTGAGCTTTACACGCAGAAAGTTTGCCACGCCACGTAAGGAAGAATTAAAACACCGGGATCCTGTGGCTTATGCTACAGAACCCTGGACAACTTCTGCACCACTTTCAAAAGACCTGGAAGACCAACTCAAACGCAAGCTAACGGTCATTCTAAATCACAGTAATATGAGTATACAGGTTAAAGCTGATTTGTGTAATACTCCTAGTGACCTCCTGATGGTTCTTTGGGAATCAATGCCTTCAAAAGAGGACAGTTCATTGAAATGGTCAGCTGGTCATGTTCTCAAAGTCTGTGGCCGAGAGGAGTTCCTGTGTGGAGATTTCCAACTTTCAGACTTTCTCTGGGTCCGGCACTGCCTGAAAAATGTGATGGAGCTTCACCTCAGTGTGGTTGCCATAGCCTCACTTCCAGATGATACCATAAGAAAGGAATACTGGCCCCAGGTTGACAGTCTTACAGGTCTCTCTAGTTCCCACGAAGACATCTCAATCGAGAGGAAAGAATTGGAAGAAGTTGTGATGATATCCCTTTGGGATTGTGAGAGGAATTTACGGGTGAAACTCCTTGGGTTTGATATTCCTGAACTGCCAAGCAAAATCCCTCAACATGTTTATGTAGAGGCTTCAATTATTTATGGACGTAAGGTGGTATCATCAGTTTGTTCCTCATCAAAGGAATTTGAAGAAGAGGTCTTGTGGAACACTTGGCTGGAGTTTGATATGCCTCTGAAAGAGATCCCTCGTGGAGCTAAACTAGGATTTACAATTAATGCCTGCAGCATGGATACATCCCCCGTTATAGACTCCAAGTCCCCTTACGGATACAAAGTCCAAGATTACCAGAAAGGAAAACAGAAAGTATTATATTTTGTAAATTTACAGTTGATTGACCACAGGTCTCTCCTAAGCCAAGGGTCCCAAACACTTCATATGTGGTCCTTCCCAGAGCAGGAAGAAGAAGCATTCACCTATGATGCAGATAAGCTCTCTACTGCCACCAACCCTGATGTGGCTAAATCCATGGCAATCACATTTCAGCTTGACCGCTACAGCTTCTCTGTTGTGCTGCCCCAAAGCAGGGTGTCATCAACATCTTCTACTGCAATATCTACTTCATTCAATCCTGGTCATGTGACTTTACAAGCAAACACTTCCGACACACACTGTCTAAAAAGATTCAGGGAAGAGAGTGTTCGTTATGCTTCAAACCTCCCTCAGTTTCTCCGCACAATAGACTGGTTGAAGCCCAGTGCTGTCCAGGATGTTCACTGGCTACTGAGCCACTGGGAGCCTGATGACTTGGAGCTCCCTGTTGCTTTGGAGCTGCTTAGTGTTGATTACACAGATGAGAAGGTTCGAAGGTTGGCTGTCCGACGACTGGAGATGATGTCCAATGAGGAGGTACTGAGATATCTACTGCAGCTAGTACAGGTAAAAAGGCATATGCAGTCTAAAAGCTCACCTGATGTCACGTCACATCAATAGTTCAACTATTTGATTAAAGCATCAAGATTTTACGTAAAATTAAAACAAACTTTTAAAAAGGAATACACTGGATAAACTCTTTACAAAACTGGATGTTGTGATTGGTCTAGAAGATTGGTCCTCGTTCTGCTACTGAAACTTAAACAACTGCTGGAATTTTCCATTCACCTAATGTTCTTAACCTCATCAGACATAATTATAAATATTAAAGTCTACTAAATGTTTGATCAAGTTGACATTAGGGTACAATTAGTTCCTATATAATGTAATACCCACATTAACAGAAATGATCACTATTTATGCACTATATACATTTTTTCTACTTTATATACTAATATATTTTCCAAACCTGACACTGGGTTCTTATATAATTATATATAGAAATATAGAACTGAACTGCAACAAGTCTAATGGGGCAAATAAACAGAACTTTTTAAAGCAAATGCAAATATTATATAAAGTAAAAATATCTCAATATGTGTACCTGTGCAGGTTGAATCTAAAGCCTAAGTCTAGTTAACAAGTGTTACTTACTAGCTATATTATACAATATATCCTACATATTATACATATTATGTGTACTTGTTTATTTACTTTTGTTCATGTCATGCCACATCATCTCCTTCATAGACCCTCAAGGTAGAACCATACCATGACAGCTATCTGGCAAGATTCCTCATTCAAAGGGCACTCAGGGTAAGTCAGATGAATTTGGCTTGTTTGGCTTGTCACTCTCTGGCCATTTTTATTAGGAGGACCATACTAATACAACATAGAACTTTCTTGCATTTTACTGCATCTCTAAGGTGTTGGATTCAGATCTGGTGACCAGGAAGGCCACTAAAGGTTCATGGAACTGGTTTGAGATGTCTTATCAAACAATGCTCGATTGGCATTAAGGGCACTGTGCATGTTGTGTCCATTTGTTTGACCCTACAAATTGGACATTGCAGCAGAAATTGAGAGTCATCTGACTAGATGCTTCT
Source organism: Hemibagrus wyckioides (assembly GCF_019097595.1). Lineage (NCBI taxonomy): Eukaryota > Metazoa > Chordata > Actinopteri > Siluriformes > Bagridae > Hemibagrus > Hemibagrus wyckioides. The sequence goes on from NC_080724.1 coordinate 821,564, forward strand.
TCAATCTTCAACAGTCCAATTTTGATGAGTCTGTGGCCACTGCGTGACAATGTCCATTGTTAAAAGTGCTATATACTTTGAAAAAAATGTATGTAGCCTCAAATTCCTCTTCTTAGCTGACAAGTGAGAAACCCAATGTGATGGTCAGCTGTTCAAGCCTGCTCAGCTCAGCTCAACGTGTTGTGCATTGTGAGATGTGTTTCTGCTCAGCAAGGTTGTGGTTACTGGACAGTTGTCCTGTCAGCTATAACCAGTCTGTCCATGCTTACTGTACATTCATACTAGCAGAACTACTGGTCACTTTTTATTACTAGGCATTATCTCAAGAATGAGTGACTAAATGCTTGTAGGACTTGTATGGTATTATCACTGTAACCAGTAAATAAACTCATTCAATTTTAGTTCATTTTTAGTTTTTTCTTGACAGTCCATCCAAGCATCTGTTTGAAATGACCGCTAATACATCATCTCAAGAACAAGTGATTGAATGTCTGTAGGATTTATACAGAATTATCAGTGTAACCTGCAGATGAACGTGGAGTAGAGTTTGGATTTAATCCAAGCTGTATCAAGGTCACAACAAGGTCAAATGAGACAGATTGTCAATAACTTCCTTCTTGTTTAAAGAATATTTTAAGGATATTTCTGCCATACAAATTAGTAGAAGGATCAGGCTTGTTGCAGAGGTATCCCTATTAACACATCTATGTTCTACTTGTGTTTTCACATCTACAATACTGTGTCAATTCTAGAGGCTGTGCTTAAAATATTTCACCCTTGAAACCCTAAAACTCGTTTAGCGCTAGATTAGATAATGCAACCAATGAGCAGAGGTACGCTTTATGTGTTCCAAATAAAGTGGCTGGGTAGTGTACACAATGGCATGCTTTAACTTTCAAAATTTGTAAAAACAGAGCAAGCGAGTAGGACACTTCTTCTTCTGGTACTTGCGGAGTGAGGTGGCAGGTTGCCCGTATTTCCGCCAGCGTATGGCGGTCATATTGGAAGCGTACCTCCTGGGCTGCGGCGAGGCTATGCTGACCAGTTTACAGCATCAGGTTCAAGTTGTCAAGATCCTGTACGAAGTGGCTATCAGGGTGAAGACACTGTATCCGGAAAAAAGCACTCTTTCACCTTTAGGTAATTAGAACAGCATTTGCTTTTAAAAATGTTCAGAGTAAGGTGAATGTATTTCTTACTGATGTTCCTCTGAATCAGCTGCTCAGAAACTTCAGGAAATCTTGCAGGAATATAGTTTCCCTCCTGAATTCCAAGTGCCTTTTGATCCAAGAGTCAAGGCAGGCGCAATCATTGTGAGTTTCATTCAGTTTGGGTTTTTTTGATTGAAACTTTGAAAAGTCTTGAGTCTTTTGACATTTTAAGTGCTAGCTCCTAACCAGACACATTTTCCAGCTGAAGGAATGTAAAGTGATGGCTTCTAAAAAGAAGCCCCTCTGGCTTGAATTCTCCCATGTGGAGTCAGAGGCACCAGCTGGCTGTCCAGTCGGTATCATCTTCAAGCATGGCGATGACCTCAGGCAGGACATGCTCATCATTCAGGTAGATTTCCTATTTCAGCTTGCTCAGAACTGTCGGAAAGAATATTCTGTGTGTCTGATCTCTAATACCAACTCTCATTAACTCTTAGTTTATTATATCAGTCTCACAAAAATTGAAAGGGTTGAACATATATGCTTTCATTCTCCTTTATAGACTCTGATGGTGATGGACTCCATTTGGCAGGAAAACTGCTTGGATCTCAACCTGATGCCTTATGGCTGCATTTCAACAGGATATCAAATAGGTATGTAAGATCTAGGGATGTAACTTAATACTGCTAGCTGTGTCTATACCTGTTTAGTGCTCCAAGTATTCAAATTTAAGCCAGAAGTGAGCATGAGCTAAACCTGAAGTGCATCTGAGCACTCACTGAACATCCTCTGAAGCAGCATGGGATCTTAGTCCTAATACACACCTCTATTCTTAAACAGATGCCAAATAGTGCACCTCTTATACATATATGTATTATTATACATTTATGAACATTATCTACATGTTCAGAATGATGTATTCATACTCAGTTACATCTCTAATAAGAACAATCCTACATTTCTGAGTCAAACAGAGATACACTATATTGCCAAAGGTTTTGGGACACCCCTCCAAATCATTGAATTCAGGTGTTCCAATCACTTCCATGGCCACAGGTGTATAAAATCCAGCACCTAGGCATGCAAACTGCTTCTACACACATTTGTGAAAGAATGGGTCTCTCTCAGATCAGTGAATTTGAGCGTGGTACCGTGATAGGTTTCCACCTGTGTAATTCGTGGAATTTCCTCACTACTAAATATTCCATGGTCAACTGTTAGTGGTATTATAACAAAGTGGAAGCAGTTAGGAACAACAGAAACTCAGCTACGAAGTGGTAGACCAGGTAAAATCACAGAGCAGGGTCAGCGTATGCTGAGGAGCACAGTGTGCAGAAGTCACCAACTTTCTGCAGGGTCAGTAGCTACAGACCTCCAAACTTCATGTGGCCTTCAGATTAGGTCAAGAACAGTGAATAGAGAGCTTCATGGAATGGGTTTTCATGGCCAAGAAGCTGCATCCGAGCCTTACATCACCAAGAGCAATGCAAAGCATCAGATGCAGTGGTGTAAAGCACGCCGCCACTGAACTCTAGAGCAGTGGAGACGCGTTCTCTGGAGTGACCAATCACACCTCTCTGTCTGGCAATCTGATGGACGAGTCTGGGTTTAGCGGTTGAAGGGAGAACGGTACATGTCTGACCGTATTGTGCCAAGTGTAAAGTTTGGTGGAGGGGGGATTATGGTGTGGGGTTGTTTTTCAGGGGTTGGGCCCCTTAGTTCCAGTGAAAGGAACTCTTAATGCTTCAGCTTCATACCAAGACATTTCATATAATTAAAAGTATGTGTTTTTTTCTTATGCAGGTATGATTGAGATTGTAAGAGATGCTGTCACCATCGCTGCTATTCAGAGGATTCAAGGTGGGACAACAGGAGCGTTTAAAAATAATGCCCTTTATGATTGGCTTAAGGGAATGTGTCCCCTACAGGAGAAGGTATAGTGCTAGGAAATATAAAACCCGTTCCCACACTGTTAGAATTATGTGCTCTTGTTCTGTCAATGATTCAATTATATTTTTCCTCAACCTGAGGGAATCAATCTTTATTTTATAAAGTCTTTTTTCCCTCTCATGTTCCATGTTGCACCATTCTCACTTCAGCACTATCAAGCAATGGAGAAGTTTGTCACTTCATGTGCTGGTTACTGTGTGGCCACATACGTGTTGGGCATTGGTGACCGGCACAATGACAATATAATGATAACGAAACAAGGTAAGGGAAAGGGGAAGTAGAACAATTCTATTAATAAAAGATGAGCTGGTCTCAAGAGACATTTACACACAGTGCAACACTCATGCACTTCAGAATGATTTCATTTCATTTCCATTCTTGATGCCAGTTGTGTTGTCATTCAAAGGGAATCTGTTCCACATTGATTTTGGACACATCCTGGGCAACACAAAGAGCTTCTTGGGTGTGAGCAGAGAGAGGGTCCCCTTTGTCCTCACTCCTGACTTTCTGTATGTTATGGGTAGAGTGAATAAACATTCAAGCCTCTACTTCCAGAGATTTAAGGTTTGTGCAATTTCTTAAAATATCCTCAGCACTGTAATATAATTATGGTTGTGAAATGTGTGTGAAATGTGTGCATGTGAAGCCTGGAGTCCAGACTAAAGCTACTCAGTGAAGCCATTAAACTGTAAAATGATCAAATACAAATCTCTTTTTAAGAGCAACGGTGGCTGAGATTTTGGAAAGCTTTGTAAGCATAATTGCAATATACAGTATCTAGCAGGAGACCACACCGGGTTCCACTCCTCTCAGACAAGTAGATGCTAAAGTGGGCAGTGCTTCACTGAAACTGATGGAGCAAACACTTCAAAGATCCAGTTTAGGGGAACTTGTAGCCTCAGATTCCTGTTCTTCAGTGACAGGAGCAGAAACTGATACTGATTTCTGCTTTTGTAGCCCATCCACTTTAAGGTTCGATGTATTGTATACACACATAAAACATAAATAAATAAATAAATAAATAAATAAAACATTTAAAAGACAGTTTCTGAAGAACCTGAATGTTTTGGATTATAATCCTTCATCAGGTGTACAAGCAAAGTTCTTCTGAGGCTTTAGTAGGTGAACACCATGGGGCAGTGGTGGCTCTGGGTTGTAGATCAGGGTTCAAGCCCCAGCACTGCCAAGCTGCCACTGTTGGGCCCCTAAGCAAGGCCCTTAACCCTCCCTGCTCCAGGGTACTGTGTCGTGGCTTCACATATGCTGGTGTATGAAGTCAAACCAAGCAGGAATCTTTTACAAATTTAATTAAAGTAATCTCCACAGTATTTGCTCTGTGTTGTAAATTCTGGCTATTATCTCTGATTTGTCCAAAATGTCTCTTTAGAATTTACAGTATTCAAGAACTGGATTACTTTTGTTCATCACATGTAAGGGCAGTGCAGGTCTGATAAACAGAACACAGGACACAAGCAGCTGTTCTTCTATTCTCTTCTTATCACACAGGACACTTGTATACAGGCCTACTTGTCCCTGCGCTCTCAGTCCCGCCTGCTGGTCACTCTCTTCTCCCTCATGCTGCTGACTGGAATCCCTGAGCTCAGCACGGCACAGGACATGCGCTACCTGCGGAAGGCGCTACAGCAAGACCAGAATGAGGAAGAGGCAAGGCAGCACTTCCTGCAGCAGATTGCTTTATGTGAGCAAAAGGGCTGGACTGTCCAGGCTAACTGGTGGATCCACTTGATGGCTGGCATCAAGTAAATGAAAGAATAATAGATGAGTTTTTGATGTCTGGTGTCTTTATTTGCCTTTCTGATTGCAAAGTAAGTTTATGTGTTCACTTTGTTGTTCAGTGTGATTAAGAAATGTCATGCTGATAAACAGCACTAATTAATAACCTGCTCTTTTGTTGCAATTAATTTTAGATATTTTGAAATAAAAATATAATAATATAAGTGCCATTAGCAGATATCATATTGACCTGGCATTTTTCTGATTGGCCATGGTCTAATACAGTATATATTAATAATACAGTTTATATTTTTACAGACTTTTTTAGCCATAAAGGACACTGTGGCAATGTATAGCACACTTCTTTACACAGAGAAAGCTACAAAACTACAGTTTCATTAATAGATTCATTGACAGTAACCAGGTTATAGTTTTTAAGGTCACAGTAAATCTGGAGCCTATCACTGGGAGCACTGGGTGAGAGAAGAGACTACACCCTGGTGGGGTAATAATAGGGGTAACATTGTGGTTTTTGGGTCTACTACTCCTACAACTACTACTACTAACAATAATAATAATAATAACGGCTACAGTGTTTTTATAGTTCATCTATGATTGTCAGTGAAAACCTCGGCATTTAAACATGCCAAGGTTTTATTTCAATTTTATTTTATTTAAATTTTGATTTTAAAATAAAAATTAAGAGTTTGCTCGTTTAAGGACATTAAGCACACATTCACTAAAGCAGATTGAACAGATTATTATTACTGCTAGCATGCAGACGGTAGTGAGAAAGAGGAGGGGTATTTCAGGGCTGCAGGGGTGTTGTCAGTAGTAGGTGGGGGGCTGTCATGGCTCAATACCGCTTCCGCAAGCCTCTCACCCATCTTCCTTTCTTTCCCTCACTCAATCTTTCATCTGTTCTTTGCTCAGTTCAGGATTTCATTTTACATTTAATTCAGACATTTCATGTAGATTTTTCCCAATCTCTCTATCGTTTATGCTCACACACACACACACACACACACACACACTGAGTCAGTACTGATGTGGTGAGCACATGGCCAGACCACACACTTCTCTAGGCTTTTTTTTGGAACTGTGTACTGCTCACGTGATTCAGAGAAGAATTTAGCAGCGAACATCACACTATATCGAGAGGTAAGTCTGTTATAAGTCTGTGTTTAGTTACCTTTTTACAAAAAAACCCAGAGCAGTGTGCCACCCTTCACCAACCCAGCCACATGGCATCACTGCTGCTACATGTACATGAGGGATTTTAAAGTCTGGTACAGTCAAGACTGTATTGTTGTATTTTCTAGCATGATGTCACACCTGGGAATAATAAATAGCAAATATATAAATGTGATGTCTATTATGGGATTAATATTTACCATGTGATGCTAATAAAAGGTCTATGGGTAAGCTGCATGTCTTACCTCAAAGCTGTCAGAATATTAGTGCATGAAATATTCTTAAAGCTTCCTGAACCACTTGGCAGGGAAGAAGCTAAATCTGTTTATCCAGTAGGAATTGAACCAGATTAAAAATTTCAGATTCAGATTTGTCAATGTTTCTTGAAAAGATGATCGGATGATCTGATTATCTATTGTATCTTTTCTAACACACTCTTCTTATCTCAGCAAATATATTTTGTCATCCAAATGAAATTGCAAGATTTATTTCATCATCCCTGCCAAAATATGACCAAAGTGTTTCCAACGTCCAAACACACCTTCACTAATGATCACCTGTAAGAGTTGCTTGATGCTGTGGTTATATTTATTAATATAAATATTTATTTATTGAATGTTTTTTTTGTTTACATTTTGATTACAAATAATTACAAATAGTGAAATATTATTGCTGCTGCTACTAATAATAATAATAATCATTATTAATCAACATCATCATCATCATTATTTTTAAGGTTTCTATCATAACGACGAAGACAATCACGCTTACAATAACGGGACAGCCAAATGGAGCATGTAGACATTTGTGTGTCCTTCATTGTATGTGAGCGTGTAATTGTGTCTGGTCGTGTGTGAGAGTGTATACACGCACACTCGTTATTCCCCTCTTCCTACATAGATCCACTGGTCATGCTGGCTTTTGCAGCTCCTCTCTTTTCAACTCTGATGACCCGTGGCTAAGCAGCTACGACATACTTTGGCGTCCCTCAGGCCCCCAGACAGGGTGCAACTGTCAGACACTGAGGAGCCTTAAGAAAGCCTTTGTATTTAAAGCATTATTGACATATTAAAGCTGATCTGTTTGATTTTGGAGCAGGAAGATATTTAATTTCTTTTTCTTAACCTTTCTCAGCATCTATTTTAAATATATTTCAGATGTATGGACATTACTTGATAATCCCCTTTTCCTTCTCCTAATCGTTACATCTCTGTGAAAATCTTTTACATTTTAATCTGATTATTTATTAAAAAACAAGCTCTCACTGGCCAGTGGGTGTTTGTCTAGTTCATTCTAGTAACCCTGTCATGAGTTGAGGCTGAGTGGGGTAGTGACCGCTCTGCCCTGTGATTGCATCTACAAACATCTACAGTAGTGAGAATCAGTCAAATAGGGATCATTCCAAATTGTTAGTCACTCAGAAGAGTTAAAGTAATAGTATTTTAACAGAGTTAAATACTTTAACAGAGTGAAAGTTAAAGATTTAAGGAGTTAAAGTTGTCAATGAGGACTTTATAAAGATAAATTTGTTAAATAGCTGATATCCATCACAAGCCCCTAATGGGCAAGTCACCGCTGTATCCTGTAATATTATTGTTACTACAGAAACACCATGGAATCTAAAAGGTTTGCCCTTTTCCAGTATGACTGATTTCTTTTGGTGTTCAGAGTGGACTTGAGTTTTCTAGCACCATTTGAAATCGGTTCTGCTGAAAGGCGTGTTGTCTGCAGTGACTCCCGAAAACCCAAATATCAGTGAAGTGTTTCTCCACATTTGAACACTTTCGGTCACCATGTCTGTGCCTTTAAATCTGTGTTGTAGAGAAACCTTTAAGTCTGGTTTAAAGTATAATGTTTGACATTAGTCACTGACTGGATGCCTCCACATTTATAATTATCTGTGACGTGTTGACCCCAGAGGAATCCGTTTCCTCACACTGACCCAGACTGGTGTGAAACTGGTTTAGTAGCAGGCTTTTCAGCTAGCCAGTGGTTAACCTCTTCTGCTGAACGCCGGTCTCTCCTAGGTCAGATGTGGCACTGAGTCACTGCTGAATACGTGACTGTGTATTGACCGGTTTTTCCACAGTGTTTTGTCTTGTTAAATTGCAAACTGGTATAGGAAGTAGGGTGTAGGAATGTTTGTGTAAAAATAATAGAGAATTCTATTCTAAAATTCTAAAAATTCTAAAAATAATTAGAGAATATACTACAAAAACAGGCAAGACTATTAATTTGCTCTAAGCAAGTAAAATAATAGCAAACTGTAGATGATGTATGCAGTCAACAAGTGACATAGTGGGAGATAATGCACTCTAAATTATTAATGTATTCTGAACAAGTAAAAATTAAAATAAAAAAAATATTGTAAACTTTGTATGGAGTTAAAAAGTGATATTGTAGAAAAAATAGCAGATAGAACAGAAGGACAGTGAGAGTTTGATATCGGTTCTGTCCATCAGCCACAGCCCAGTGTGATAAATGATAGAGATCATGGACCAGAGAGTGGGTTGTGTTTGTGGTGGTGTTACTGGTTGGACTTCAACTGTCTGATGCCCTTTAAAATCTGACCAGTTAAGACTGCCATATCAAGCTGTGACAAAAAACTAAACTAGATGAAATACCACCATAATGTTATTTATATTCAGATTAATTTTGTAACAGAATGCAGCTTAGGTAAATCCTCATTTTATCAGTTAGCTAGTTAAATAATATTTTAATTGACTCTGTATATTTTTTACTGTACAACATGTGGATATAACTTGCTTTAAAAAAAATAAAAATAAATAAAAAAATAAAGGTCCATAGATCCAGTTGTGGCTACGTGATTACTTTTCCTTTAGGCATTATACACTGATTAGGCATAACATTATGACCACCTGCCTAATATTCTGTTGGTCCCCCTTTTTTCCTGCCAAAACAGCCCTGACCCGTCCTGCACTGTGTATTCTGACCCCTTTCTATCAGAACCAGCATTAACTTCTTCAGCAGTTTGATCAACAGTAGCTCATCTGTTGGATCGGATCACACGGGCCGGCTTCTCTCCCCACGTGCATCAATGAGCCTTGACCGCCCATGACCCTGTCTCCGGTTCACCACTGTTCCTTCCTTGGACCACTTTTGATAGATACTGACCACTGCAGACCGGGAACACCCCACAAGAGCTGCAGTTTTGGAGATGCTCTGATCCAGTGGTCTAGCCATCACAATTTGGTCCTTTTGGTCAAACTCACTCAAATCCTTACGCTTGTCCATTTTTCCTGCTTCTAACATCAACTTTGAGGACAAAATGTTGACTTGCTGCCTAATATACACTATATTGCCAAAAGTATTCGCTCACCTGCCTTGACTCGCATATGAACTTAAGTGACATCCCATTCCTAATCCATAGGGTTCAATATGACGTCGGTCCACCCTTTGCAGCTATAACAGCTTCAACTCTTCTGGGAAGGCTGTCCACAAGGTTTAGGAGTGTGTTTATAGGAATTTTTGACCATTCTTCCAGAAGCGCATTTGTGAGGTCACACACTGATGTTGGACGAGAAGGCCTGGCTCTCAGTCTCCGCTCTAATTCATCCCAAAGGTGTTCTATCGGGTTGAGGTCAGGACTCTGTGCAGGCCAGTCAAGTTCCTCCACACCAGACTCTGTCATCCATGTCTTTATGGACCTTGCTTTGGTCACTGGTGCACAGTCATGTTGGAAGAGGAAGGGGCCAGCTCCAAACTGTTCCCACAAAGTTGGGAGCATGGAATTGTCCAAAATGTCTTGGTATGCTGAAGCATTCAGAGTTCCTTTCACTGGAACTAAGGGGCCAAGCCCAGCTCCTGAAAAACAACCCCACACCATAATCCCCCCTCCACCAAACTTTACACTTGGCACAATGCAGTCAGACAAGTACCGTTCTCCTGGCAACCGCCAAACCCAGACTCGTCCATCAGATTGCCAGATGGAGAAGCGTGATTGGTCACTCCAGAGAACGCGTCTCCACTGCTCTAGAGTCCAGTGGCGGCGTGCTTTACACCACTGCATCCGACGCTTTGCATTGCACTTGGTGATGTATGGCTTGGATGCAGCTGCTTGGCCATGGAAACCCATTCCATGAAGCTCTCTGCGCACTGTTCTTGAGCTCATCTGAAGGCCACATGAAGTTTGGAGGTCTGTAGCGATTGACTCTGCAGAAAGTTGGCGACCTCTTCGCACTATGCGCCTCAGCATCCGCTGACCCCGCTCCGTCAGTTTACGTGGCCTACCACTTCGTGGCTGAGTTGCTGTCGTTCCCAAACACTTCCACGTTCTTATAATACAGCTGACAGTTGACTGTGGAATATTTAGGAGTGAGGAAATTTCACGACTGGATTTGTTGCACAGGTGGCATCCTATCACAGTTCCACGCTGGAATTCACTGAGCTCCTGAGAGCGACCCATTCTTTCACAAATGTTTGTAAAAACAGTCTGCATGCCTAGGTGCTTGATTTTATACACCTGTGGCCATGGAAGTGATTGGAACACCTGATTCTGATTATTTGGATGGGTGAGCGAATACTTTTGGCAATATAGTGTATCCCACCCACTAACAGGTGCCATGATGAGGAGATACTCAGACTTATTCACTTCATCTCTCAGTGGTCATAATGTTATGGCTGATCGGTGTATGTGAAAAGTGAGTTTCCACTGGTGTTGCCTCATCATGTGTCACAAGTTGACTATTCTTAAAAAAAGAATTATCTGGAAATAAATAACATTGCGGTGGTATTTTTCTCAGCTGAGATGAGCCACAGTTTGATAAGGTAGACTACGTCTCAACTTTGCAGATTTCAAACCAGGATTGGATTAAACATTAGGTTCAATCTGGCAACCCTGATTTCTACAGTACATTCTCCAATTACAAGTGCACCCACACTTTATGCTGGCCATAACTGGTTCAGAAGAATTCCCAGTGCATTCACAGCAACCCTTTTGTTAATAAAAGATGAACCTGTGTTCTACTGAACTCTATTCAGAAGTAGCAAGGAAAGATTAATTAGATAATGATGTATGTGAATAATGTCTATACATGAAAATGTATACAATCTACTTTACAGTGTGTACAATACAAATAACATGTTCAGAATAAACAGTCCTAAAATAAATAATAAATAAGTAAATAAACTCTCCGGACATGTTCATACATACATCCAGTTTTCTGTACTGCTTTTCCTCCACAGGATTGCAGGGAGTTTGGAGCCTATGCCAGGGCACAAGGAAGGGGACACCTTGGACCAGTGGTGGACCGTCAGGGCCAGTAAGTCCTTCTCTGCTGGCCTAAACAGCAGTGATCTGAATCACTGACTTGCATTTTAATATATTTAATATATTTTTCCATGAATGTGTATTAAATTATTCCCAATAGTCTGTAGTTGCCAGGATAAAAGAAATCTGCCTTAATGCCTTCAGAATAAATAGTGCAGGCGCCCGGAGCTTACAATAAGTGGCAATGAAATTGTTCCATTAACCAATCAGATTTGGAGTTGGCGTCACTGGGGCCATCTAGCAGGCGTACGGTTACGTCAGCAATTTCCCGTCCTTTGATTGGATAATTGGAGTAGTCAGAGGCAGCGAACCGCACAAACTAAATAAAATATATATTTTAACTCACAATGGCTGACAGAGGAGAAGAAATCGATTTGGTCGCAGACATCCTTACAAATGCATTTTCAAGGAGGACTGTAATAAAATGGACTATTCCTTGTGAGGTGTGAAGTACTGTAGGCTAATTTCTTTTTACTTTGCTATTTAACGGTTGATTAGTATCTATTGCCGTGGCGTCATGATGGTATAGAGGTGGATTAATTCAGGAAGGACACCCAGTGAAGGCACAGGTTTTGAAATGTACGGCCTGCCACTGCCCTATCCTTTGCACTCGCTGTTAGTAAACAGTGCAGCAGTTCAGTCGTGTATTGGTTTGTGTTAATGAAGTCCATCCAGTTTGATATGAGGAAGGCTACAACAGGAAATGATGGTTTCTTTTTGTTGTGTATCTCTAAAGGAACTGTTTAAAAAAACCCTGAAGCCCTGAAGGAAGTGGTTGAATTAATGACTTCTTGTTGCCAGAGTCCATGCTACTACTGAGGTTTTAACATGCAATAAATGTCAAAGAAGATTAAATGGATCTGTTAGCATCTCACCTAACTGTCTCATTCCTGCTCTCTTCCTATCATCACTCCACAAAAGGTTCTGGATTAACACAGTAGGACTGGGCTCATGGATTTAGAATCAGTCATTAAACACACACACACACACACACACCAGTACCACAGAGTCCCAGGGCAGCGGGAGTGGGAGTCGGCAGGGATTCCGTCCTGGAGGAATCAGGTGCTGTTTGTCACCTGGGTAACCATGTCTCCATGGACATCACAAGCAGCTCATCGGCCTGTCTGTGCCAAGTCAAGCTGATCTGAAGTCAGTAGATGTTACGTCAGTGGGCTTAGACACACCGAGACACTTGGAGTCAGAGTCAAACACGTAGCTGCAGATCCAGGTAAGAGAATACCATTTCCTTCACTTTAAACTCATATTTATATGTTTGCCTGTCAGTTTGATTTAGATCATGTGAAAATGTATGTGGAAGACCCAAAAGTGTGTGGATTAATGTGCCTGTTATTTCAGTTCAATAAATCAGTTTGAAGTTAGATGTTGAGTTAGTTTGAAGTTATCATAAAATTTATCTATTGGTGGTCAAGTATCAGGACACTGAATCAGACCATTATCTAAATATAAAATCATTAAAACTTAACATTTCTGTTCATTATAGTGGTCTCTTTTTGTGGCTGAGAACAACGGTTGCCATTAAACATTACGGATGACTGACCTGACTGCAGATCAACACTCTGTCCACTCACTGTGGGGTGACTCAGATGAGTACTACAAGGAATATCTGCACAGGTCTGGTGCACAAAGCAGCAACAAATTGTGTGTGTGTGTGTGTGTGATATGAATATCCGACCAATTTTTCCTTATGGGGACATTTGGCTGGTCCTCACATGGCTAGTGAAAACTTTTTTTTAGGTACCAGCTTTCCCTGACATATGTGATACATGTCTGCGGGTCTGAAAACAAAAATGAGAGATCATTTGATGAATGCGAGGGACATGTTTGATCAGCTGGCTCTCTTTCTTTCAGCTTGTTTGGAAAATCAATTGCTGAGTATTTCCTCAGCTCCTCCTACCTGCCCAGCAACACTCCCGGATGGTACACGGAGATAACAGACAGCATGAGAGGTAGCTCACTCAACACGGGATGATTTACTTTATAGTAGAAATGCAGTTTCAAAAAACGAAGGCTGTTTAACGGGAAAAACACAGATATATCAAAGTAATCAAAAACTAGGACATCAAAATGAAATATAAAGTGAATAGAAATAAATGTTCAAAGTAATAAGGATAATAATAACTCAGATTTAAAATTAATCATACACCCTTCATTTCTAAAGTTATGAAGGTTAAGATTTTATTTATATTAGATCAAAACAAATCATTTTTCCTTTCAATTTATTGAGATGGCTATTTTCTATGTTAAGGTAACTGTGATGTATGAGGAACAAGTGATAGAACAAATAATAGAACAAAGATGATTGTCTGTGGTGTCCATGCAGGTATTTTAAATACAGTTAATATTGATCATCTGCAGAAATCTGCCTGAATGAGTAGCTGAGGAAAGAAGAGTGTAAAGTGAGGGTTTTTAGTACAGGTGGCACTGCAGTTTAGCACATTTGCTTTGCACATCCACGAACTAGCCCATAAGTGTGTTTTACCATATCTAACTGCCCTGTTCTTGCCAGGTCAGATAAGTGCCAAGGCATTATGGGACACACTAAGACAACGCTCTACAAAGATTCTGGAGGAAACGGAGACTGAAACCTCTCAGGTGGGCTTTAAAGTACAGAAATGAAACACTCAACAACCTCTTATTTATTGTAGCTTATACTATAAAACAGACTCCCTGATAATGAGTATAAATTAGAGAATGCACTGATATTGAAGCATGTTAAACGCTGCTGTACTTCACCTCAGCAGGCTGAGAGAATTCTAGGTGATTGGAATTTGCTGAAGAGACAGGACCATCTGCTGCGCCTTTCAGGGCTGAGGTTCCTGTACCGCAATGCTCAGTATAACCAGGCCTACTCCACCCTCCTGCTGCAGCGCAGAGTTCAGTCCCCCCTTGGTAACCTGGACATGACCGACGGACCGGGTCAATATCTAACAGCAGAGAAATCATTGCTGAAAGAATAAGGAGAGGACCTCGCTGTTTAAGAGTAGCTCTCTTCAGTGATGAAGGTTACTCAACTCTCATGTTAATGGCATTCTGAATGCTGAAATACTAGGGTGTGGTGTGGTGTGGTTTGTAACATGGTACCAATTTTTGTTTACTGTTAGCACAGAACACAATACATTAAAAGAGTGGACCTTTCACTTTCAGAAAGTAGTCAGGACTTTTTGTGCTCCATAGCTTGTTCTACTTTTAATGTTATTTAGAAGTTAGGTTTAAATAGAAATTCCCACTGAGTGTACATATGCAGTGAGTGTGTGGAGACATCAGTGTGTTCATGTGAAATACAGCACATGTATTAGCGTCTCATTGCCATGAGGAGGCAGAAGATCATCACTGTAATGAGGACCGAGTTCACTGTTCCCTGTTTCTTGAACATAAATGTTGTCTTGTGATTAATTCTTGCTATCTTTAAGCCTTATTTATACATTATATAACCTTTTTGTTGCCAGACTATGTTAATCAGGTCAGTTGTGTAATAAAACTTTATCAGGTATGACATGACATGTTTACCAGAGTTTAGTATACATAGGACAGGATTTTATAATTGTAAAAGTAAGCAAAGTATCCAAAACAAACAAACAAACAAAAAAAAACATTTTCTTGTTGTTGTTATTGATTGTTTGGGTTTTTTTTTTTCATTTTCATTTTGGGGGACATTTTATCTCAGGTATTAACCATTAAGTAATGGAACAATTAAGACATGAGTCAAGGTTTTAAATTACTCAAAAGAGAAGGAGAAATTATTTCAGTGACACATAACCTCAAGTGCAATGCTTAGTGAACTGACTTTACCTATAGTTCATCTCTCTCTGCCCCCTCAACTCCCCCCCTTTCTCACTCCCTCTTTCACTCTCTCTCTCTCTCTCTCTCTCTCTCTCTCTCTTTTCTCTCTCCCTCTTCCCCCCCCCCCCCCCCCCAAAAAAAAGCACCAAACGTATTTTCACAACACAGGCTCTCCCGTGTTTTTGTTATAATATTCTTACTAGTCTAAACTGATGTGCCGAAAGAATCGGCTCTTTTGGATGCAGAGTCGACTCTTATGTATCGAGACACACACACACACATAAATATATATTAAATGAAATTAATGCAGGGATGCTTACTGTACTTCTGTGTACATTTGTTGATTTTTCAGTCATTTTCGCCCTTCTGTTCGGTTCAAAAGTCAAGAATCGTTTCTCTGTTATTCGCACAGTTACACTGGGTATACTGGGTACACTGGGTACACTGGGCAATGAAATGCTTGTGACGAGGCTCAGATTCAAACAATGAAAATACAAAGACTTTGCAGACATGAACAAAAACACATTAAGGTATAAACTGTTGAGATGAAGTAATAAAGTTCAAAATTAGTGGACAGTAGGAGAGTAAAGTAGCACGTGCTGTCAAGTAAGCAGAACAGTAAGCACAGTCCACAGTAAATCATATTGTTCTTGGACAGCTGAAACAGATGACAGCACCTAGCACACCATTCTCTGTTAACTTGGATAAACTCAGCTCTCTTTTTCAACACAATGCTTTAACGCAGTGACGCAGACAGCCACGTATACATTAGAAAGTATAAACACACTATGATAAAAAAAAATTAATCAGTTAATTAATTAATTATCCGTCATAACATTGCAAGCTTTGTCCGGGGAAATTGCAGCGAGTCATTAAGGAGCCGGAAGAGTCATGTCTGACTTTGATCTCGCCGAAGCTTTCACTTGTTTCTGATTGGCTCTCTGCTTGGCCCCGCCCCCTTTACAGCTCACCTTCAGCATGTGCAGCTGTCCGGTCAGACAGCGGCCAGGTCGGGGCAGAGGAGGTACCGGTGTGCTGCAGCAGGTGAACAGGTGAGCGCTCACGTCTGTTTCGTTATGCAGTCTAGCCCGACATAGCCCGTTATAAACGTGTCTGAAGTTCGCTGATATTGCTGACTTAGTCAAAGGTTCCCTTCTCACGAACCAATAAAATTCATCCAAGATTCTCACAGCTGATCCAATAGATTAATAAAGACAAATAATTGACTAAGAAAGCAACATTGAAAGCTGTAATGATCCAAAAGACTGTATAGGACAGTTTTCCTGAGCTACCTGTACAATATTCTGCAAGATACAGTATAGAGCTACAAAAAAAACAGAACAATAACATAAGCATAAAATATCATTATCAGCATGTCAAATTAGTCTTGATCATAATAATGTATAAAAAGCAGTAAATCTTCAGCAGTAACAGATATTACAGACACATCTGAAGAGTGGATTGGGAAGACTAGTTCACCTCCATATCTTCTTCACATGACCTGAGATCTGCCAGCGGTGTGTAGGGCAGTGTTGTTGTGTAGGATCTACAGTAGCATCCATGGCTGTGTGTAGGGCAGTGTTGTTGTGTAGGATCTACAGTAGCATCCATGGCTGTGTGTTAATGTGCAGGTTTGCAGATGATCTTCACAGAGCTAGTTCTTCATTACCGTGTTGTTTTTTTGTGATGCCTGCATGAGATATTTGATGCCATGCTAATAAAAGGTGTAGAGTTTCTGTAGAAGAATTCATTCAGGACAACTAAAGTGACTAAAGTTTTATCCAAATGAACGCTTTGTGTCTTGACTGCTATTTCTATCAGATCTTAGACAAGAGTAATATGTGTTGTGTCATATCTGTGATAAGACTTTTAGTAGTTGTGCCAAGAGTTGCAGTTGCAGTTAAGTTGAATGTTTATTTAATATTACTGAGCAAAGATTGATACTGTGTGTATTTGAAGCTTGTTTTAATTCCAGGTTATGATAACTGGACAGTCGGTGGACATAGGTCTATATGACGGTGGCTTCTGGTCTAGTCCCTAGCTTTCTTCACATATTTCAGGCTTAAAGGTGTCAGAGTTCTGCAAAAGACAATAACTGGATTTGAGCTCTCATTGCTTCATAGTTATTTAGCTTTAATATGCTATATTACTATACTATACTCTTCTTCTTCTACTTTCATCTGCTCCCTTTAGAGGTCATTTTTCTCCATCTCAATTTGTCCTCTGCATCTCCCTCCGTCACACCACTGACCCCCTGTATGTCTTCCCTCACCACATCAATAAACCCCCTTTTTGCCTTCCTCATATTACTATACTATACTATATTAATCTATATATTTAGCTATAGCTGTTATTAAGTTTCTAGTAATCAGGCATTAAAACTGTAATCAAGATATGTGTTTTATATATCAAAAGCTGATGGGAGGTTTTGTTAGAAGATAAGGAACTGCTGCACAGGCTGAAACAGCCACACATACTCCTTGTGAATATATCTGGAGCAGAGAACCATGGGGAGATATTATTCAAGTATAATACTTTAAGCAGATGTGCTGTTGCTGTTTGAGTGTGATTATGAAGGTTAACAGTCTCTGAACAGACCTTTGAGAAGGCTCAACCTCTTTGACCTGTAAAACCTATTGATGGATAGATAGATAGATAGATAGATAGATAGATAGATAGATAGATAGATAGATAGATAGATAGATAGATAGATAGATAGATAGATACTTTATTCATCCCAAAGGGAAATTCACAATTGATCTGTAGTTTTCTATGATTCTGTATTCTGTGTCTGTATATCATGAGGAATAGCTGGCTGTAAGCAGTGCTGCTATGAGCTGAACCACATTATATAGTGTTGTGACAGTATTTTAAAATAATGTTTCTTATCCTCTAACTAGAACATTTTCTTTTACGAATGAACAATGTAATGGGACAAATCTAGTTTAGTTAGAACTGAACGAACAGTAGTGGAAGTCAGACCTTTCTGTATTTGTAGTTTTTTTATGTTGTTATAGTTATTGTAATGTTAATCTGATACTTGATTTTTTTTATACAGTTAAATCTTATTGCAAAGTACGTTTATTTCCGATGTGCAATAAACTAGCTGCACAATAAAAATGAAAATGTTTTGTTAGTTGCTTCACACAGACACACACACACACACACACACACTATTTTCAGTATCACGTTCTTTAGGAAGTAGGCGTAGATGCTTGTAGGATGTACCTATTTAATAACCAGGAAGTATTTACACCCATGTAAAGAAAAACTTGCAAAATATCCTGTCTGCCATCTATTTGCCAGTTGTTGTTTTCCTCTGGAGATAATATGTCATGTGATTCAAATCAGCAGACAGAAAATGGCTGACTGGGACCGATGTATTCTGATCCAGTGTTATGTATTGTCCTGTCATGGTGTCAGCTCTGTATTCAGCGAGTACTCGGAGTTTCAGGTATTTTGTAGGGAATGCAGGGAATTACAGTGTTCCAAAACATCATTCGTCACTTTTCCAAAAAATTCCATGCAGTATCCCTCTTAGGAATGCATGTGTCTTTCATTTAAAGCTATTAGAGTGGACAGTTTTACAGAAACAAAAAGTTCAAGCAAAATCATAGACCGGTCATCATACTAATTGCTCTGGAATCCTGATGGACATCTACTAGTTTGAAGACACAAATAATAAGCAGATACTGGCAACCCAATTGGATTGCATTGCTGAGATCCTGAGATCCTGAAAACGAGAGCCAGACTGTATTGTTCACCAGGTGAATCATTACACCCGTACACACCTGCAGATAATATTGCTAAACACATCAGAGCATGTTATCTCCAGTCCTGAACTGTGGGCTCTGTATCAGTTGAACCAGGAAGTAAAGTAGTGTAAAGTTTTGTCCTGACTGCTGTTTGGTCATGTTTTCTGGAAGCAACACACAACATCTGAGGTGTTTTATCCATTTATAGATGCAGCACTACAGAGAGAGCGCAAAAAAAAAACCCACTTATTATACAAGAATTCTCCAATTCTCTAAAATAAAATTGCTTCTTTTTTTTATTTGAACTAGATTGTGTGTGTGTATATATTTGGTCTGGAGGTTATGGAGCCCAGGCCCGTCTAATCAGGAGCTTAGGGATAATCAGAGACATGAATAAACATCCTTTGTGCTGTATCCTGTGTCCAGTCTTTTTCTGGTGATAGTTGGCATTCTGCACGTCTCCATAACACTCTCTAAATATTTTCTTTATACTGTGGGACAGTGTGGTGTAAGTTGAGAAAGACAGATTATTATTGTGTTTTTTGTGAGAATGTTGACACTAATGGGAAAGTTTTCTAACAGCAAGTGTCAGAAGGAGGTGAACTGTATAGAAATATACCTGCAGTTAGATGTAACATGATGTTACACAAACACATTGTGTCTATTAATTTTTTTATAATAATGAATTAATTCAGTTAAAGTCTTTGAATTCCCCCTTGATTGCCCAGATGCCCTTAAACATGCTGTGATAAATGATTTAAGCTTCAAGAAGAATGACCGGCTCAGTAGTAAGATATCTGTATGAACATATGCTGAATTGGGGATGTGAGTGAGTGAAAGTGCATTAATGAGATTGAACAAATGTGTTCTAAATCCACACAGATCAGCCATAACATTATGACCAGTGCCAGGTGAAGTGAAGTGAATAAGACTGAGTATCTCCTCATCATGGCCCCTGTTAGTGGGTGGGATATATTAGGCAGCAAGTCAACATTTTGTCCTCAAAGTTGATTAGAAGCAGGAAAAATGGACAAGCGTAAGGATTTGAGTGAGTTTGACCAAAAGGACCAAATTGTAATGGCTAGACCACTGGATCAGAGCATCTCCAAAACTGCAGCTCTTGTGCCGGTCTGCAGTGGTCAGTATCTATCAAAAGTATCCTTTTAGTCCTGTTAGTCCTTTAAGTCCTGTAAGTTGTGAGGTGGGGCCCATGAAGGCCCCATGGAGGCTCCACCTTGCAACTTACAGGACTTAAAGGATCTGCTGCTAACATCTTGGTGCCAGATCCCACAGCACACCTTCAGGGATCTAGTGGAGTCCATGCCTCAATGGGTCAGGGCTGTTTTGGCAGCAAATGGGGGACCAACACAATATTTCTAGGTGGTCATAATGTTATGTTTATGTCTGACTTCCAAGGTTATTTAGTTGAGTCTAGAACATCAGCATTTCAGGATCCGATGAACAAAAGACAGAAAGTTGTATCACTGAAAGATTTTTACATTCATGCGGGCATGATCAGACTGTGAGATAATAAATATTGGATTTAATGTTATGGCTCGTGTGTGTGTGTGTGTGTGTGTGTGCAGTATATACAGTGTTATGATGATATTTCTGTCATACAGCTTACTCCATTAACTTTTCAAAGACAGTGGATCTGTTTTTTAATATTATAATAATGTTTCTCTTAGTTGTTTTTTTTTTCATTGTCAAACTGACAAAATATTATTTTATAAAGTATTAACTCGCATATAGGCTTTGAGGATTTTTCACTTTAGGGTCTATAATAGAATAACATTAAACCTGCAGTTGGTTTTAACAGTACATAATAATGAACAAAATTGGTTCGTTCTTTTTATTCTCTCAAACATTCGGACATGGCCATCACGCCATCTCCACTATTATGAGGAGGAAAGAGTGGCCGTGGGGTCCTAGGGAAGGCCATGGCAGTGTTTCCCTCCCCACTTCACCCCTAACCAGCCTGAACCATGGCCAAATAATAGACAAGTGCATTCCCCCTGCCTAGAGACCAACTCACCCTTTTTCAACAGGATCTTTTTTTTGCAGACTGACAGGCACATTTGAATAAGAATCAGTCTCCAATCAGCCCACTGCTGCAGTGACATGGGGGAAAGGCAGGGGGGTCATGACTCCAGCCGTCCTGATTGGTCACTGGTGGCCGTTGAGTTTTTACACCTCAAAGGGCAGTTGTGGTTACCGTTATTCACGCATGCACTCTTTCTTATCCTTTCCCTTTCACTCTCAGCACACACACACTGAAGTGAAGTTTACGCCGGAGGGAGAGAGAGTCACCTCTGTACAGAGGGATTTTTCCACGTTGTATTGCGTGAGTAGTAAAACTTTTCCTGATCTGAATCTTTAGATAATGAGCCAGCGTGCTGCTTGTGCTAGACTACACATATGCAGATCTTCAGTCCACCAATGCAGGCGCACTGTCCCACATCTCCAGATAGTTTTGACTCTGCACTGTAATTCCTATAACCGATCATTTAGTAAAATCTTTATTTTCTTTACTCTGATCTATAGAAAAGGCAATGCGATAAACAGCACTCTTTTTCTTGCCGCTCTTTCTTAGATGTTCTTCACTTAGACTATATGGAGATAAAATGCATGATTTCTGTGATCATTTTTCTTTTAAACTTGGTGTTTTTAGTAAAAAAATTGTGAGTATTATTAAAAAAGTCTACTTTGTTTTTAGCTTCCATGTGCAAATGTTACGTATCTCTGTTTTTGTCAGTTCCACCGTTCTCTAGTGAACTGTTTTGTTTCTTTCTACTTTAGGATTAACGCCTAATCATTAAAGCACTGTTGTGTTAACAGATGTCTGTTAGTGCTGTAGTTAGCTGGGCCTACTGAGGCTGTATATAGTGGGGAATGGTGGAGGTGTTATTGTATAGAGTGGCTGCGTTTCTCTCCTCATGAGGATGAAGAGGCTGGAGCAGCAGTGCTGTCTGGGAGCTGGTGGTGCTCCTCTCCAGAGCTTTTCATCACACGACCTCACAGCATGCTTGCCTCACAGCAAGACCACCGTCATAGCTTTCTTTCATTTCTGGCTCTTCTTTTGTCATTAATGGATTAGTGTAACAAAAATGTTCTTGTATTCAAGGACGCTGAGAGTGGTAATGATGTGTACACAAATCGTGCGCTTAGAGAGTGTTCATTTTGTGTTAGTGCAAAGCCAGCGGTAGAAACAGAGTTTTTTTAACAAGTAATGGCTCAGTCGCAAGTCAAACCACACTGAAAATTCCTACCCAGTTCCTACCACAGTAGGGTTTGATAATAAGTGTGCATGTTGATCAGTGGCAATCAGGTGTAACCTAATCAAGCACAGTCATTGCACAGCTGATTTTCAGTTACTGACACGCATGAAAACGAAACTCAGACAAACTGATGCGGAAAGAGTGAAAGAGCGCCTTCTGAGCATGAAATCAGCTCAGCTAGTGCAGGACTTTGTCTTTCGTAGGCGTAGACTACCTATTCCTACTTCTATTGGGTGCCTTTTCTTTTGTTCTTATCTAATAGCTAGCCTTGTTTGTCTTTATTTACAGATTTCTTTTGGATTCCTTCCTTCCTATCCATTACTGAATGAAATTCACTTTTCAAGTTTTTGTGTGTATTTCTAATAATTAAGTGAATAAAGCTGTATAGTGTATAACTGGATCTTTATATAAAATTGCTTTTTGTCAGATCAATACAATTGCCAGATTAGAGTGTCTCCTTAAATTTAAACTCAGGCGAGTCCTGGCTTTACAGGAAAACCACATTTCCTGTGGAAAAGCTTCAGCAAACAAATAACTGTATTTCAGTCCAGTTCAAGTCTTCTAAGTCTGAACTTTTCCCCTTTTTTGGTTGTAATGTATTTTTATTTCATTTCAGGCCTCTGGATAGGTGCCTGCTCTGTTTGCCTGACAGTCATGATGGCCAGATGTCTGGATCTTCTCGTTCTACTTCTAGGTGAGTTGTGGATTTGTGTTCAAGGTGTAATACGATGATGGCTTCACCACCAGAAGTTTTAACCGCAGCTTAGGGAGACTGATTACAGACGACAATGCTTCAACGATTTACTGAACGCGACTCTCCTGTGAACTGAGAGGAACATAAGCTGCTTATGAAAAGAAAAGGTTCATACACGCCGAGACCTATCCGCTTCCCTCCCAGCCAGATCACCTTGACTGTCTGTCGTGTGAGAGCCTTTTCCAAACACAGTACAGCCCAGGCAGTTAACCGAGGCAAACACAACCCTCCTCTCACCTTTCCGCTCTCTGTAATATCGCCGCCTCAGTTTGCTCTGCTTACTTTTAGCTCCTGCAACAGTGCCTGCATGTTCTTGTATGAAAAGCAATCAGGAGAATTGTGTGAGTCCTCTCTCTCTCTCTCTCTCTCTCTCTCTCTGTCTCTCTCTACGTTACAGGTGAAACAGTCCACATGCATACACTATTGTGAGCATATTCTCTCAGAGTTTGTTTAAGTGAATAGACTTTAGCCGTGTCAAACACTAAAACGTTCTCATAACACTACACATGGATATCTTTCTGATGTCAGGGCAAGTACTCGCTAGTTTTATGATTCTTGGTTAAGTCTTTGATGTTTTCAACACATACAAACCCGATAAGCGCTCGATTCATAAATTAATATTTCATTTCCCACATATATCTTTGTCAAATGTCTCTCTTTCTTCTGCTGTGTCTAATGTAAATCAGTGCTTTATGGTGGCCTGTAAGTGCAAATTGTTCAAAAACACAAGGCAAAATGTGTAAAGAGAAGGTTGTTCTTGCATATGCTGTTCTGACTGATGATTGCCTACAGCATGTGTTCTGTCTAAGAGACCACAGACAGCACTGTTTAATGTACCAGGAAAACAACTGATTCTTTAATTATTGCTGAAAATCCTGCTGGGTTATTCATAAGAAAGAATAACTCCTCACTATAATCACACACACAAATCTGCATTCAGATAGCTTCTGTGTTTTCACCGGGATAACAAAATAACGGAGCAAGAAGAGTGCATTTCTTTATCCTTGTGAGAGTAATATGCCATTGCTACTATTTCGGTTTTCAGTTCCTGGGTTTGTTTTTGTGTTCTGTTCTGCTGTTTTGTTTTTAGTTTTGTTCTTATGTCTTTTGACTTGCCATGACATTTTCTTTTAGTTAAAGGCCATCATAGTCTCCCTTCCCTGTTTAGGTCTCTGTTTACACCGATCAGGCATAAAATTATGACCACCTGCCTAATATTCTGTTGGTCCCCCTTTTGCTGCTAAAACAGCCCTGACCCGTCCTGCACTGTGTATTCTGACCCCTTTCTATCAGAACCAGCATTAACTTCTTCAGCAGTTTGAGCAACAGTAGCTCATCTGTTGGATCGGATCACACGGGCCAGCCTTCACTCCCCACGTGCATCAATGAGCCTCGGCCGCCCATGACCCTGTCACCGGTTCACCACTGTTCCTTCCTTGGACCACTTTTGATAGATACTGACCACTGCAGACCGGGAACACCCCACAAGAGCTGCAGTTTTGGAGATGCTCTGATCCAGTGGTCTAGCCATCACAATTTGGCCCTTCGTCAAACTCAAAGCTCAAATCCTTACACTTGTCCATTTTTCCTGCTTCTAACACATAACACAAATGTTCACTTGCTGCCTAATATATCCCACCCACTAACAGGTGCCTGTATGTCCCTTTCACAGCAGTACTATAGTAATCTCTTCTTTCTCAAACAGAGCAGGAGTTTGCTTGCAGCAGGAGCAGCTTGGGGTTTAGGATCAGTTTAAATCTCTAACCTGCAGTGTAGAAAGCGGCCACTTTCATTAGAAGTGCATTGTGTTACAGATTTTTAAGCAACACTGATCTTCAAAAAGCCAACTTCATTTAGAGTAACTCCAGTCTATCATTGTAGGTAGTGCAGAGCTTGAACAGCATGTACTAAATAGGAAAAAAATTGGGTATTTAAATCAGGTTGATTTGTTTCATTTATCAACCATATTAATGTGTAGTCTTACAGTGCTTCTCAGCTCCAGGGTCTGGAGTGTGATTCTAAGCACATGGTTAATATCCATGTTGAGTTCCACATGTCCTCCCCGTGTTCATGTTGGTTTCCTCCAGGTCTTACAGATTTCTCTCATTCTCCTCATACATGTCAGTAGATGGATAAATTATGCTAAATTGCCCCTAGTTGTCTAGTATCCCATTTAGGATTCAGGACTTCTCCCACCTTTCACACAGCGTAACCAGGATAAACCCCGGATACCCTACAGCCCTAAAGGACCTTTTGTAGTACATCTCCTAGCTTTGTTTAGCTTGTCTATTTTTAGATTATACGCTTTATTTATTTTCACCTCGGTAGACCAAACATATTGATGATGTTAAAAGATGAGTCCTACAGTGACAGAACAGTCAGCATCCCAGAAATTACACTTTAACAAACATACAGTATAATTTGTCTGTTTTAATAAATTAGCATTGCACACACACACACACACACACACTTTTTTGGACTGAGATTAAACAACGAGACATTAAAGCTGAAAAGCTAAAAAGTTCGCTTCAAGCCCTGATCACATGATTTAATACACTCATTAATTACGAATAAAATGTTGATAGAAACAGTATGATATATACTTTCACCATTTTTTCTCTTCCTCTCTGTTCTATTTATATCTCACATCAAATCTGAGTCATTACATCTGATTCACACCGTCTTCACAGTGATAACAAGCGTCTCTTTCATAAATCCTTTCTGGTTTCTTCATAATAAAGGTCTAGGATAATTTACGCAGTCTGGAATAAATCTAAAAGCATCTCCTTTAGGTCTTTGTGTTTTAATCTGTATGTCAACTGGGAGATGAAAGATGGTTAGAAAAAGCTTCTCCTTGATGTGAATGTTTTTCTGCAGTCTCAGGAATTTGCTGGTAATCCTGATGGAGATTGATTACAGGGTCTCATGATAGTCCTCACTCAGAGGCTTGCCATGGCATTGGCAGCAGCTCATTATCTGGCACTCACTTCCTTTCACCTGCACCAGCCTGAGTCAGGGAGAAAACGCTGAACGTATTAATGTTTGTCAGTGGAAGGTCATCCAAGAGAGTGTAAGGGTGTGTGTGTGTGTGTGTATGTGTGTGTGTGTGTGCGCTTTCCTGTTTTCCTGTACGTCTGCTAAGAGTCTAAGCAGTTCTGCAGGGTTAAAGCTATATCAGATGTTATGATTATTGGTGTCTGATTTTAGGCTGTAGGTCTGGTTGGGGCTGCAGGAATACACCCTGGATTGGTTGCCAGATCCTCACACAGAGTTTCATGCACACACAGATTCATAGCTGGCAAAATATTGCTCAGGCTAATGTAGCTGATGGTGTTCAGAGAAACAAGCAATAGAAAGCTACGCTGCATGCTCCCTGCTGCATGGGAGAGTTGCCAAAAGAGACACAGATGCTCGTAAAGTTTATTCAGAATTATGAACATTCACTATATTACCAAAAGTTTTGGGACACCCCTCCAAAACACTGAATTCAGGTGTTGTTTTTCAGGGGTTGGGCTCTGCCTCTTAGTTCCAGTGAAAGGAACTCTTAATGCTTCAGCTTCATACCAAGACAATTTGGACAATTTCATGCTCTTTGTGGGAACAGTTTGGGGATGACCCCTTCCTGTTCCAACATGACTGCACACCAGTGACCAAAGCAAGGTCCATAAAGACATGGATGAGTGAGTTTGGTGTGGAGGAACTTGACTGGCCTGCACAGGGTCCTGACCTCAACCCCATAGAACACCTTTGGGATGAATTAGAGTGGAGACTGTGAGCCAGGTCAAAACTCTGACATCTTCCTTTACATGAACATGAATGTAATATGGAGTTGGTCTTTCCACAAGGTTTAGGAGTGTGTTCATGGTAATTTTTGGGACCCTTTCTCTAGAAGCACATTTGTAAGGTCAGGTACTTATGCTGGACGAGAAGACCTGGTGTCCACTCATTTTACCCTGATGGTCAGGGCCTGTGGTGACCTCCTATAGCATGGCTCAGTGCATGTGAGGACTAGCCCTCTGCATGCTCACTACAGCATTCCACAAATAAAGAAAGGTCTGTCTGGAAGCAGTTATTAATATTCCACCACCTGGAATGTTTGTTGTAATAAATACTATTTTCCCTGTTTTGCCTGCATACCTGCCATAGTGCTGCTCTGTCCAGATGACAGGCATCTTTTTTGCCATTACTTTAATGGGATAATTTGTTGTTTGTGTATCTTTGGCCTGCAATCAGACAGGTGCTCCTGGACAAAACCAAGTAGCTGAGTGTTATATGCATGTAGTTATGAGTGGAGAGGTTTAAGATGTTGTTATAAGTACATGGTGTAACTGCATTTCATTGCCTTGTACTCATGTGCAATGACAATAAAGTTGAATCTAATCAAATCTAATCTAATCTAATCTAATATGTAATTGAAGAGCATAGAGCATAGAGTCAATTTCCATGCATACAGTGCTGTCCTACTTCTTCCATGACCTTAAAAAGGCCATAATTAAATGTAATTTAAGAATAAATTTGATTTCTATTCATTTAAATTGAAATGTTTTCCCTAGATGAGGCATGGTGGCTCAATGGTTTGCCCCGCCCCTCTGGTTTTGGGAGTTTGATTCCTGGCTCTGCCCTCTGCGTGTACTTTGAACGCGCTCCCTGTGCTTTGGTTTGTTCCAGGTACACCAGTTTCCTTCTCCAGTAGGCTAATTGGGATCTCTAAGTGGTACATCATGTGTAGGTGTGTGTGATTGCCCCCCCCAAACCGCATTGTGCACTAAGACTCAAGACGCCAGGTTGCCCGTCACCCTGTGTAAGAAAATGGAGGTTTTCCTGCTTGCTATAGTTAAATTGTATTAATTGTATTATTAAGCATTTTTCAGCCCTGATAAGTAATATTCCTATAAAACAGTTCATTTTTTGTGCTGGTGCTTTTAGTGTGATTTTTCTCTCCATTATCCAAGTAGCTAAATAATATGTGTAATAATGAATAAATAATATTATGGAGAGCTGAACTTCTGTTCATCTAATTTAAAATCATTTTCAACACTATTACTTTAAAAACAAATTCAATTTTATAGAAAAAGTCCAATTGTATAACAAAAAACTATCTATCTATCTGTCTATCTGTCTGTCTGTCTGTCTGTCTATCTATCTATCTATCTATCTATCTATCTATCTATCTATCTATCTGTCTGTCTGTCTGTCTGTCTGTCTATCTATCTATCTTTTTTTTCTGCAATATAATGCTCGTGAGCTCCATATGTGAGTATGTTCTGTGTGTTTTTCTGTTCTGTTGGTTTTATAGTCTGGGGGTAAGGAATGTGTCGAAGCACAATAACAGGCTTGGAGATAACATAGCCCGCTTTTGATTACCTCCTCGGTAAAATGCACACATACACACACATAGGTGCTTTATCACATTCCCTGTCCCTGCCAGTCCGAACATGAGAACCTGTGTTGTGGAATTGTTAAACACATCCTTTGTCAAGTCAGTGTGATCCTCTGGTGTGTGTGGCCTGCAAAGCCTAAGAAAATCCTT